>NC_141537.1:49714166-49875277 GCF_021556685.1 Rattus norvegicus | reverse complement strand
TGAGGGATAATTAAGTGAGTAAACAGCACATGCCTACCGGTACCTCAGATATAAATAAGTCTATGAAACCACAATGTGCATCTGCTTATTGCCAATTAATAAAATATGTGGAAAAATCTAATTTTAAGAATTTTCTAAAAACAGACTTATTCAAAAAATATTTAGAGTGTATCATGTAAAACATTGATGAAATTATAAGTGGGTATGAATCAAATTAAATCTGTAGTAATAAAATATCAAGAATTATATATAATATACAAGCTGAAATATTATTCATCTTATTTATCATTACTTAATGGCTACAAAATTATAATGTAGAAAACCCATAAGAAGGCACAGAGATAAAGTTAATTTATAATTTTTGTTAGGTCAGCAGAATGACACAGTAATGGGTAAGGAATAATTTCTGTGATACAATGGAAAAATTCATTGTGGAAAAAATTACAAATAGTGTTAAAATTCTCATGAATCAAAATAATATTTTTTAAAAAAAATCTTTCAAAAATTTGAATAGAAATCTATTCAATCTCTAATAAAATCTAGACATTTCTATATGTTTAAGTTTATATGTAATTAGTATATGAAGCAATATCGGACTCAGAAATGTAGACACAAAATATAATCAAGGTTATTTTTTAAGGATGGTAAATTTGGAGAACTTAATTATTTGTGACATAATATCTAGAAATTATCTCCCTGTTCTTGCATTTGTCTTTGTTGATGCTTTCTGTCACCAGGAACTAGTCAGATTATGGATACTGCTACCTTAGTACTTGTGTAGGCATCCACTTAATGATCACTTGACTAGGTGGGAGAATTTCTCTATCTTTGTCCTTGAGGATCAAGGTAGGATTTAATATTTGTTTGTTCAGTGTAGTGAATCTTCTGGGGGGAGATGTTCCAAATTATTTTGGCAGGTTAAATTTGTTTTAAACTTGGAGACCTGGTTGTAGCTTTCAATAAATAATGTATAAGACACTTAAATTATTTTATGCTTTGCAATGTTGGTTTGTTAATGGGAGTGGATGCAAGGTAATCATGCGTATGGGACACGTCATTGTGGATGACAATAAGGTAGAAGGAGGCTTGGCTATCATTAAAATCAGTTCACCAAGGTGTCTCACCACTTTGTCTATCTTACAAAGATTCTGGAACATCATTTTAAGTTTGCTTATACAGCCTACTTAGAAGGCAAATGATTTTGCCTTTGCAGACCTAAAAGAAGATTTTTTTCACTCTTCAGTACAAGAAAGATTATAACTTTCTTTGAGTCAAGCTTAAGTGGATTGATTTGTGTGCCACCCCATAGAGTCACTGTTTTAAAAACTCTTTTAAAGACTAAAGAAGAATGTGTCTCTCCATCACTCTTTTTGGACTGAGTGGAAGGGACTGACTTGAACATAAAGATAATGCCTGTAGGTGCTATGGGCAATAAAGTACACTATCTTTGTCCCTGGATCCGTGAATCTTCTACCAACATACATGAACCTTGGCAGGGCTAATTTGTTAGCTTACTAGTTCCATAAAATTCTAAGAACTGTTCCCAGTTCTTGACATTAACCTTGATTTTCTAACTCAGTATTTATGAGAAAAATTCACGATTGCTTACTCTTAGAACATTTTATAGCAGTGACTTACAAACATTTGTGGAGAAATATGGGCAAAATAAAGTGAATATATGTTAGTACAGAATGGCAAGAAGTAAATGTTAAAGTTTGTTTCACATTTTCTGTGTACTGGTATTTATTTCAAACCACAGTTTTATGTGAGAAAATGTCTCATTAATCTTGTTTTCCACTCCATAGTAAAGTTGCATCTGGTTTTAATGAAAAGGAAACATAGTGGAGCTTCTCATGTCTTTTAACAGTTGAATTATTTAACTAGTTCTCTGAGCATTCCCCAACCCTAACTTCAGGTAACATGGATGGACTTCATGTTCACTGGCATAATGCTTTTATTCCTAGATGGTAAGTCTCTACATTCTGGATGTAAACTTCATCAAAAGTGGAATTTAGCTTGATTAATATTTCAAGTACTTGTTCAAAAGTGACTGCAAGACATGTCATCTCAAACCTTGACTCTTCTGATTCTCAGGAAAAGGAAGAGTCAAAACTCTAATACTGTCTTTTCAATGTAAGAAATGAAGGGCATTACTTCTCTTTATTTGAATGTTTACTAACCTCAATGCTTCCAGAGCTGTGCTAAAACATGTCTCTTGACATGATGTTCTATGAAAACCATGCCATCTGGGGTCTCTATCACTTTATTTGAATAGCTTTCTAGACAAAACAGTAAACGAAATTATCACCTACTTTCATCAGAAGAGTTCTGTCTCAAATGGAGTTCAAGTAACATTTCATTTTCATTGGTATTTAACACGTCACTATTTACATAAATAATATTTCATGAATTGATTACTTTTCTCTGTCTACTTGCTATAGATTTGTCACAGTGTTGTCTGTAACTCACTATGAAGGGAGAGACAGAATAGATCCATTTATTCTCATATTTAAAAAAAATCCTAGACCACACATGCTCATAATTAAACATCTCTATCTCAGGAACAAGTTAGCTCTTCTTAGTTGTTGGCCAACCAGAAGCCATAGACCTCAGATTTTACATGCTATTCGAAGCACCATTTGTGATTCTTCAGAATTTTACAGTAAGGCTCTACTGCTGAGGATGCCACACACTGGAGTCATAGAACATTGAGAAAATGAGCTATTACTCAGATGGACGTTTCTTTCTAACTATACAGTTTTCACAATGCTGGAAGATACTGTGAACACTAATAAAGGAGAAAGGTTAACTATCAGTCTCACCCAGGTGTGAATTCTGTGAGCTATAAAATTGATTGCCTAGGTAAGACATGCCCACTGACATAATAGTACCGAGAATGTTATATGAGCAATCAATTCCTACTTTCTGATTGTATCTAAGGCCTGCTTCATGAGATGAAACCCATATTTGGTGTTGTTAATAGGGAAAAGAACCTGTAATTAGGCAAGCTTTAGGTCCTAGAGAAGAATCTAATATGAAAATTCGTCTGAATGAATATCTTACTAAACAACATTCTGTGAGCTATAAAAGTGATTGCCTAGGTAAGACATGCCCACTGACATAATAGTACCGAGAATGTTATATGAGCAATCAATTCCTACTTTCTGATTGTATCTAAGGCCTGCTTCATGAGATGAAACCCATATTTGGTGTTGTTAATAGGGAAAAGAACCTGTAATTAGGCAAGCTTTAGGTCCTAGAGAAGAATCTAATATGAAAATTCGTCTGAATGAATATCTTACTAAACAACATAGATGGAGAGAGAGAGAGAGAGAGAGAGAGAGAGAGAGAGAGAGAGAGAGAGGCAGAGAGAGAGAGAGAGAGAAAAGCAGAGAGAGAGATGGAGAGAGAGACAGAGAGAGACAGAGAGAGAGAATGCAAACTACTGAATCCATTAATTTTTGTCCTTGTGTCTAGGGTTGACCAGGTAGAAATGGACTACCTTCTGGGTGAAACTGATTCTCCCTCTCCCAGCTGCAATTGTCCCCTTGTAGTTCTTCTTCTAAGTCATTAATAAAAATCAAGTGAACAAATTTACAGAATTTTAGGAGATACTGACATTTTTATTCTTATGAGAATGTATCCAATGGCCTACATATTTATATTTTGAAATTGAACAATACAGAATTCATTATTTACAACTAATGTAAGCATGGTTTTCAAAATAGTAGATAAAACTATTGTTAGAGTACAATCATCTCCTTATTCATTTTCTTTGTGATCCAATAAGATTAGGAATAACTTACCTTATGAATACAAGTATAAATTCATTTTTAATTAGATTTTTTATTTACATTTCAAATGTTATCACCTTTTCTGGTTTCCCATCAATAAACCACCTACCCCATCCGTCCTTCTACTATAAGGGTATTCCCCTTCCCAACCAACCCCCTTCCTGCCTCCCGGGCATGACATTACCCTACACTTGGGGGCAGAGGGGTGGGAGTAAAACCTTGACAGGACCAAAGGCTTTTCCACCCATGGGTCCCCAACGAGGCCATCCTCTGCTACATACGCACTTGGAGTCATAAGTATGTCCGTGTGTACTCTTTGGATGGTGATTTAGTACTTGGGAGATCTGGTTGTTTGGTATTGTTGTTCTTATGCAGTTGAAAGCCCCTTCATCTCATTCAAATCCTTTCTCTAATTCCTCCAATGGGGACCCCATTCTCAGTTGAATGGTTGGCTGCTAGCATTCCCTTTTGTATTTGTCATGCTCAGGCAGAGCCTCTTAGGCAGGCACTGAGTAGTTAATCCTTTAGACTCTGCTCCAAACTTTGTCTCCATATCTTCTCCTATGAATATTTTTGTTCCCGCTTTTAAGAAGGACTGAAGCTTTCAAACTTTGGTCTTCCTTCTTCTTGAGCTTCATGTGTTCTGTGAATTGTGTCTTGGATGTTTCAAGCTTTGGGGCTAATATGCACATATCAGTGAGTGGATACCATGTGTGTGTAGTTTTTGTTGTTGTTGTTGTTGTTGTTGTTGTTGTTGTGATTGAGTTACTTCACTCATGATGATATCTTTTCCTTTATTTAAAATTTTTTATTAGATATATCTCTTTACTTACATTTCAAATGTTATTCCTTTTTCTGGTTTCCTGTCCATAAGTTCCCATCCACTCCCCTCCCCTCCCCTATACGGGTATTTCCCCCATACATTCCCCTTACTGCCTTCCCCATATTCCCCTGCACTGGGGGTCCAACCTTGGCAGGACCAAGGGCTTCCCCTTCCACTAGTGTCCCAGCAAGGCTATTCTCTGCTACATATGCAGTTGGAGCCCTGGGTCAGTCGATGTATAGTCTTTTGGTAGCGGCTTAGTTCCTGGAAGCTCTGGTTGGTTGGCATTGTTGTTTTTATGGGGTTGCAAGCTCCTTCAACTCTTTCAATCCTTCCTCTATTAACCCCAAGGGGGTCCTGTTCTCAATTCGGTGGTTTGCTGCTAGCATTGACCTCTGTATTGGACATGCTTTGGATGTGTCTCCCAGGAGACATCTATATCCAGTTCCTTTCAGCATTCATTTTTTAGGTTCATCAATCTTATCTAGTTTTGGTGGCTGTAAATATATGAGCCACATGTGGGGCAGGCTCTGATGGCTGTTCCTTCAGTCGCTGCTTTAAACTTTGCTTCCATATCCCCTCCTTCTCTGGATATATTTTCCCCCTTTAAGAAGGAGTAGGAGCATCCACATTTTGGTTATCCTTCTTCTTGAGCTTCCTGTGGTCTGTGGATTGCATCTTGGGTAATTTGAGCTTTTTGGCTAATATCCACTCATCAATGAGTGCATACCAAGTTTGTTTTTCTGTGATTGAGTTACCTCTCTCAGGATGATATTTACTAGTCCATTCCATTTGCCTATGAATTTCATGAAATCATTGTTTTTGATAGTTGAGTAGTACTCCATTGTGTAGATGTATCATATTTTTTAATCCATTCCTCTGTTGAAGGGCATCTGGGTTCTTTCCAGCTTCTGGCTATTATAAATAAGGCTGCTATGAACATAGTGGAACATGTGTCTTTGTTGTATGTTGGAGCATCTTTTGGGTATATGCCCAAGAAAGGTATAGGTGGATCCTCAGGTAGTGGAATGTCCAATTTTCTGAGGAACCTCCAGACTGATTTCTAAAGTAGTTGTACAAGTTTGCAATCCCACCAACAATGGAGGAGTGTTCCTCTTTCTCCACATCCTTGCCAGCATTTGCTCTCAACTGAGTTTTTAATCTTAGCCATTCTGATTGGTATGAGGTGGAATCCCAGAGTTGTTTTGCTTTGCATTTCCCTGATGACTAAAGGTGTTGAGTACTTCTTTAGGGACTTCTTAGCCATTTGATATTCCTCAGCTGAGAATTCTTTTTTTAGCTCTGTATCCCCTTTTCAATAGGATTATTTAACTCTCTGGAGTCTAACTTCTTGAGTTCTTCGTTCATTTGTGATAATAGCCCTCTATCAGATGTAAGAATGGTAAAGATCTTTTCCTAATCTGTTGGTTGCAGTTTTGTCCTAATTACAGTGTCCTTTGCCTTACAGAAGCTATGTAGCACAGCTACACAATGAATTACTACTCAGCCATCAAAAACAAGATTTCATGAAATACATAGGCAAACAGATTGAACTAGAAAATATCATCCTGAGTGAGGTAACCCAATTAAAGAAAAACCCACATGGTATGCACTCACTGATAAGTGGATATTAGTTCGGAAGCTCGAATTACCCAAGATACAATCCACAGATCACATCAAGTTCAAGAAAAAGAATGACCAAAGTGCAGATTCTTCATGCCTTCTTAAAAGGGGAATAAAAAATATTCATAGCGGGGATATGGAGACAAAGTTTATAGCAGAGACTGAAGGAACGGCCATTTAGAGCCTGCCTCTCATGTGGCCCATATATACACAGTCACCAAAACTAGATAAGATTGATGAAGCTAAGAAGTGAATGCTGACAGGAATCAGCTATAGATGTCTCCTGAGATACACAGCCAGAGTATGTCAAATACAGAGGTGAATGCTAGCAACAAAACATTGAACTGAAAAACGTGATCCCCTTTGGAGGAATTAGAGAAAGAATTGAAAGAGCTGAAGGGCCTTATGACCCCATAAGAAAAACAATGCCAACCAAACAGAGCTCCCAGGGACTAAACCACTACCCAAATACTATACATGGACTGACCCATGGCTCCAGCTGCATATGTAGCAGAGGATGGCCTTCTTGGGCACCAATGGAAGGAGAAGCCCTTGGTCCTGCCAAGGTTGGAACCCCAGTGTTGGTGAATGTTGGGGTGGGGGGCTAGAAGAGGGGTGGATCTTGAGGAGAACACCCTTGTAGAAGAAGGGGAGTGAGATGGGATATGGGGCTTATGCTCTATTCTGAGGTAGTGTCCATCTTTGTTTCTGAGGTAGTCTCTTTTTTGTAAGAAAGATAATATACTATGGCTTTGTTTTCTTGAAATTAGCCAACAGAAATAAAATGTATTTTTCCACCAAACATATTATATTGAGAAATATTTACTGGAATATGCTGTTGTGTAGCATTGTGAATGCTATAGAGAAAAAGATTGGTTGTTGAAAGAAAAAATATTACCAAGTGACCAATAAACGAAATGGTATGATATCATTTGCTATAAATATTAGGATTTGGACATTTAGAACTTAATAGATTATGTTCAGCTAAGAGGAGATTACCAGTCATGTACATTTAAACTATTTAGCCTATTAGTTTTAGCTGTTAGTATAAGAAAATAAGAAAAAATGTAAACTCAAATAAATTCACATTCTGAAATAATGTTGAGGACAGTAGAAAAATGCAAACATGTTTTTACTTCAGTTACCTGATGTAATTGAAGGCAGCAGGCACAATATGGGTCTGAAAAGTGAGCATAAGGCAAAAAGCAGAAACTGGATGCCAGCTTGAAGGTGACGTATTAGAGAGCAATTTCCATCCTTAATATTTGTGTCACTCAGGAAACTCCAATTACACCAACTGTTTCTGTTCAGACAGATTGTTTACTTCACCAGAATGTAGACCATGCTCGTTTCTCAAGGAGGTACATATTAACTTAAAGATCGCCTCCGAGAAGGTATTTGAGACATCCGTTATTTATTTTAAGTAGATAAGCTCAAGTAGTTTGTTAAAATTTCATATTCCGTGAATCAGTAAACCACCTTTTCTCCTTTTACTGGAATAAACTTTGAGGGGCATGTTGAATGTGAAGTTACTGTCACCCCAGGGCCATCTGGCTAATCAGATGTCAGCTTTTTCTTTTTGTCAGAAAATTTATTTTTGTGGTAGAAAGGAAGTGAGCATTGCTTGCAAAGCTTCGGAGATAAGGTTTCCAGCCCTTGTCGGTCGGAGTCCTCCTGTAATAATACCCATCTTGTGCACGTCTTTCTATCAATTTCATATTTCCTTCTCATTTATAGAAGTTGAAGGTGAATCAATGAGTTGCAAAGAGGCGTTTTATCCTGGCTATCGTGAAAAGGGAAATTAAGATGTGGCGGATGCTCCTGTGTGAAGCCGTAGCTGCTGTCATGGCCAAAGGCTTCGATATACTGGGAATAAAGCCCGTCCAGAGGATGTAGCCCCCCGAGATCGGGGACTGTTTTTACCAAAGTAGACGTTACTACTGTTCGCTTTTTCAACAATCATGTGGACACAAATAGTAAAGGAATTTTCATAACTAAAAAAAAAAGATATTTAAAATACACAGTGTCAGGGAAGATCAATGTGGGGTATGAATATATGCTTAGTGACTTGTGAGATGCATGACAGGGACAGTAATGTCCTCCTTTCTTTCATTTCAACTTCCATGTGTGTGAATCCAATCGCTCTTATGAGAAGTTGTAAGATAATGCATCTGAAGCTGCAAACACGAGGAGAAGATATTCTTAGAAGCCCCATTGCTAGCTTGTTGGGTCACAGAGAAGCCACATCTCAGCCTGAAAACTCAACAAGGGCACCAAATATATCTATCCTCTTCCCATACTGATTGCTGGATGCATGATGGAGCAACGGAAAAATCCATAAATATTTGAGTGAGAATTTGTAGAAGATTCAATTTTAGTTGAAATTGAGAAAATACTTCCATTCATTCCCTGAGTTAAATCCTGCAATCCATTTGATAAAAATATCAGTTTTACTTACTTTGTTTGTTTGGTTTTTGTTTTGTTTTTCATTTTTGATACTACAAAAAAGCAACATTCAGTATGACAATATCATCTATTTTCTTTGCTTCTAATTTTGGGACATAGAACATATAGGCAATTCTATATAGGTATTTGGGAAATAAATAGTTTAACATTTACAGTCATTCCTCAGTTTGGAAGTTCATTATAATTCTTATAAGTTCAGTTAATAGTCTGTCTGCTTAAATTTATTCGTGAATATTTGGTTGAATATTTTAGAAACTTGCCCTATTTGAATAGAGAACGTAGTCTTCCAATTAGCTATCTCATTTTTAAAATCATATTTTAATTTGTACTTGTGTAGATGAAAGTGTTTTGCCAAACTTTTGCTACAGACGTTGATTTTTCTAGAACTGTCAAGAATTAATTATGGAAAAAAGTTTTAAATGGCTTGCAGTAGAAACATTTTGCAAATCCTGCCAATCACATATTTTCCAGTAATATGCTATGTAATATGTTTAAGCATATTGTGATGTGTGGTTAAAAGAAAACACATGTGAATTTAATGATAATAATTTTAAAAGATGTTCTGTATTAGCAGCACATAATGTTCAAGTCACTATTTCAACAATAATTTGGGAACATGTAATATTTTCTCTACGTTCATTGATACCATGTAAGCTAAAGAAACATTTGTCTAGAACTTTTTTCAGCATCTTCCTTGTAGAATCATCTTTAGCATTATCTTCCGGTAAATGACAGCATATTCAACACATGGTGCTTATTCAACTGGTGGTCAGCATGCAGAAGAATGCAAATTGACACATCTTATCTCCTTGTACAAAGCTCAAGTCCAAGTGGATCAAAGACCTCCACATAAAACCAGATACACTGGATCTAATGAAAGAGAAAATGCGAAAGAGCCTAGAACATATCAGCACTGGGACAAATTTCCAGAACAGAACACTGATGACTCAGGGTCTAAGATAAACTATAGACAAATGGCTCTCATAAAGTTGAAAAGCTTCTGTAAGGCAAAGACACTGTCAACAGGACAAAACAGCAACCTACAGATTAGAAAAATATATTTAACAACCCTACATCCCATAGAGGGCTAATATCCAATATATACAAAGAACTCAAGAAGTTAGACTCCAGAGCACCTATAGAGACCAAATAGCACTTATTAAAAACTTGGGTACAGAGCTAAACAAAGAATTATTAACTGAGGTATATCTAATGGCTGAGAAGCACCTAAAGAAATGTTCAACGTCTTTTGTCATCAGGACTTAGCCTAGATTCCCCATTCATCCTCTAGAACATAGTTTGTACAGTGACAAAATGTAGTAAGCCTGTCACTTCACATGGTTTTAAATTACTGGCCAAAGTTGGGAGCCTAGCATTTTATGCACTTATTGCTTCTGCATTTAGAGAGAGGGAGAGAGAGAGAGAGAGAGAGAGAGAGAGAGAGAGAGAGAGAACAGAGATACAGAAACACACACAGAGAGAGAGACAGAGAGAAAGAGAGAGAGAGAGAACAGAGATACAGAAACACAGAGAGAGAGACAGAGAGAAAGAGAGAGAGAGAGAGAGAGAGAGAGAGAGAGAGAGAGAGAGAGAGAGAGAGACTATTTATGTCATGGTGTTTTATGCTTGTAGAGCATAAATGTTAGCTTAGGATAGAAAAACTATCTTAGTCATTTAAGCAAATGTACAGTGAATTAGTTTCCACTATAAAATTTAGGAAGGAAACTCCCCCAAAATAATGTGCCAATAAATTTTCTGGGTTGTTATTTCTTCTTTTTATTTCAAATTCATCTGAAATCCCATGGAAAATAATTTAACAATTTGTGAAAAGTTCTGGGTGGCTCATTCTGAGTACCTTTGTGATGTGTGACACTAATTGGTCATTTTGAGTTCATGGTGTTTTCAAGATTGACTTCAGAAAATGAAAAGCTACTGCTTAGTCACTGGTGATTACGGATATTAAAAGTAAAACAGGATACTATTTGTTTGAGATTTCAGCAGCATCCATTTAGAAATAATCTCTTTACACACATTTGTACTGCTTCATTTAACAATATTAAGAAACATAATTCCATGGGCAAGCATATTATTTTTGTCTATATTTAAAGTCACAGGGCACAGGTTTTTAGCTAAAACCTTCATTTCACACCTGAGAAAAAGCAATCTATAAATCTTCACAATGGATGACAGTTTTGATATCCTAATCAGCCTGAAAGGTCTTAAAAATGTGTTTGTCAAGATACCAAATGTGCTTGCCAAGATGTCAAACAGATAATACAGATATTTACCTATCTCTCACCAGACTTCCTCTGTTGTATGAATGAATGAGAGGAATGCTCTTATAGCTAAGACAGATTTCTTAGCAAAGTTCCCGACAAAATGCTAGCCATCAACATGTGAAAAGAGATTGCACATTTCTTTTTTTTAAAGTTTTTTTCCATCTTTATTAATTTGGGTATTTCTTATTTACATTTCAAATGTTATTCCCTTTCCTGGTTTCCAGGCCAACATCCCCCTAACTCCTCCCCCGCCCTTTCTATATGGGTGTTCCACTTCACATCTTCCCCCTATTACTGCCCTCCCCCTGAGAATCCCGTTCACTAGGGGGGTCCAGCCTTGGAAGGACCAAGGGTTTCCCCTTCTACTGATGCCCTTACTAGGATATTCATTAAGATCGCACATTTCTAAGTTATGCCTTTGTATCAAGTCTTTAATTCTGGTTTCTCTTATTTATTGAGTTCAAAAATAAATAACGAGTATGTTTTAAATGTGGAATATAAATGCAGGCTAATTCATTTTCCACCTGATGTGAGCAAACACAAGACAAAGGGTTTGTGATATTCAAATTGTGCTTAAATGTATTACTGACAGAGTTGCACAGTTTTCTGGTTAAAGTATGAACACTGGTATTTAACTAAGTCCAGCTCCTGTGGAAATGGAGGTGGGGGTCCATCATATTCTCAGTTACTTAAAATCTGATTTGTAATAAAATTACAATCCCTACACAAGATAACAAGATAAGGCAGAATGATATTTTTAAAGAATCAAAACATTATAACAGTATGCACTATCAATTTCAATGAAGTTTCATTGAAAACACCCTGTTTCTCATCTCTGTCTCTAATGTGACTATTGAGAAGAATGTTGGAGGTACTGAGCCATATGAAATTCTTGAAACCAGTCGCACCGTTTATCTTATGTGTTTAAAACTGCTTGTCACAAAAACCTTGTCTGTGCAGATAGTTGGGCAGGAGGATGGTTGCAGCTAATCATTGCACTGAACAAGGAGACCCTAATGGAGGAGTTAGAGAAAAGATTGAAGGAGCTGAAGGGGTTTGCAACCCCATAGGAAGAACAACAGTATCAACCAACCAAACAAATGCTGCAGAGCTCCCAGGGACTAAACCACCAGCTAAAGTGTATACATGACTCCAGTCACATATGTAGCAGAGAATGGCATTGACCAGCATCAATAGGAGGAAAAACCCTTGGTCCTGTGAAGACTCATTTCCCTCATATAAGGTAATGACAAGGTGTTGAGGTAGGAGTGGGTAGGTGGGAGTGGGAGCATCCTCATAGAAGCAGGGAGATGGGGGAGGAAGTATGGCAGAGAGGGGAAAGGGAATAATATTTGATAGGTAAATACATAAAATAGCCAAGAAAAATAAAATTTAAAAATAGAGAGTCTGCATATAACATAAAAAACAATAGTGTTTATGAAGGATCTAAGTGATATAGAACTTGTTTTGCTCATATAATAATGGATCTACAGGGAGAGTTCTTGGCACTTCATGGAGAACAGGGAATGGCCTGGAATCTTTGCATTCATTATCAACTGTCAGTCAGCTTGTATCCTAGCCCTCTTTTGTTGTGGCGAGGATATCTGCAGAAGTAACAAAATGCAAGGAGTCTCTGAGACAGAAATCAGGTCAGAACATTCTAGAAAAAGGACACAGGAGGCTCACACACCATTCATGGGCACAAGACTTAGAATCAATCAGTTCTCCGGGCTTAAACCATAGACCAATCTCTTCCTCAGTTTTCTCCACTGCATCACCACCACGAAAGAGGTTCCCGACAACTTGAATGCAAAAATCCCCACAAATGGTGCCTGGTTTAGATTCAGCTCGTTTGGTGTCTCCCAGCATCTGCTCGTCTTGTTTTCACTAGATTGAGCCCTTCCAACCATGGCCACCAAGAGCCTTGACCTGAGTTCATGTACTTTAGCCCCTGGAGGAAAGGATGGTTTTTCAGGAGAATGTAGTGCTGCTTCAGGTTTTGTCAGGCAGAACCGCTTCTGCTCCAAAGTTGGTGATCTAGCCTGTCAGTCCCCTCAGTATACATTCTGGCTTGAGAGAAATGGAGGAACACTTGAGGTTGGCCATGGTCTGAAAGCCTGCAGGTCGACTGGTGTCTGCGATGACTAATGGAAGCAAAGAGACTTAATTTTCACTCTTAACATTATCTATTGGAAAATGATTAAAGACATATACAAGAAATATATCATATTTGCAATCAAAATAAATAACAATACAAGGTATCCAATCTTAAGTATTTTCTTCCTTAATCATGGCCAGTGTGGTAAGGTAACTGAACACCCTTACAATACTAAGTATCCCTGCCTTTTTACCCCTTTACCTACTCAATCAAATACTATTGTATCTTGTCTCTCTTCATGTTTATAAGTACAAACTTGATGAATCAAGTGTACACCATTAATTTCAGTAGCAAACGTATAGAAAATATTACAGTAATATAGCATCGGAAAATATTGAAGTATTGGTTTGTGAATCTATTGGTTCAATTTTCAATAAATGTGCACCATTTATTTCAGTACTTAGTATAAATTGTTACCACTAATTGTGAACATCTTAATTGTTTAATTTTGGCATCTGTCCATTACCCAAAATATATTATCTCACATTATCAGCACACTTCTATTTATGACATAGTCTCCTTAATAATGAATATATAAAAAGTAAAAACATAGTGATAAAATGCCTTTGCAAGCATCTCGGAGTGGAGAATGGAGGTCAGAAAAGTATACCAAATTGTATGAAGTCAGAATCATCTCTTATGTGAAGGCTTTTGGTGATATAGTTTCCATTTTGAAATAGGATGGCTCATATGATATATTTAAAATGGTATATATGAAACCGAGTGTAATTAATATACATCATGACACCCTTGGATAAACAATAACAAAAGCCAAGGTACTAAAGGCAGAAACACACTATACTAAATTCTTCACAGCAACTCTGAGAGGCCCCTGGGAACTATTAAACACCTAATAGCAGAAAAGTAAGTTGAGTTCGTGAAGGCAGCAGCTACAATTATTGAAAGGAAAAATTGTCAGTAAAAGCCTATTTTGACAGAATTCCGTTGTTTAAACAGCCATCTCTGAGATCGCTTGGAGACCGAGATAATAGCCTCCTAGTAAAGCAGTAGAAAAAAAGGGACAATTACAATGGAGCTATTAGGCCTATTAGCAGCTCTCAATAGCAGCTTAGGGCCATGTGATAGACTGTATCAAACACAGTTCAGAGAGTTAAGAGAATAGAGCTGCCTCTGCCTCCCCATGCTTTCAAAAAGACAAAAGAGCACGGGATTTAATCAGACAAACTTCATTAGTGAAAGGCGAAAATGACCCAAATTCAACCACAGAAATTCATAATCCATTGTGAAATGAAGATTTGTATTAATGACTCCATTTTAAATTATAAATAAACCACAAACTTATGTCAGTACTTATTAGTTGCTTGCACAGCACCTCTATCATATACTATCCATAAATGTAAGACAGCTTATTCCATATTTTTCAATGAAGAAAATATTGTGAGTACTATATGTTTTTAATTATTCACAGGTAAATTGTATTTTTCCTATTTCAAGTCACCAAGTCCTCAAGTATTTTTTCTTTATTGGATATATTATGTATTTACATTTCAAATATTATCTCCATTCCCACCCTCCAATTTCCCCCTCCCCATGCTTCTATAAAAATATTCCCACTCCCACCCACCTACTCCTACATCAACATCCTGGTATTCCTCTACATTGGGGAAATGAGCCTTCACAGGACCAAGAGCTTCTCCTCCTATTGATGACAGACAATGCCATCCTCTGCTACATATGGAACTAGAGCTCCATGTGTATTCTTTGTTTGGTGGTTTAGTCCCCAGGATCCTGGCTGATATTGTTTTTCCTATGGGGTTGCAAACCCCTTTAGCTCCTTCAGTCCTTCCTCTAACTCCTCCATTGCAGTCCCTGTGCTCAGTCTGATTATTAGTTGTAAGCATCTGCATCTGTATTGGGCTCTGGCAGAGTCTCTCAGGAGACAGCTATATCAGGCTCCTGTTAGCATGCACTTCTTGGCATCCACAATATTGTCTCGGTTTGGTAGCTGCATATGGGATGGATCACCAGGTGGGGCAAACTCTGGATGACCTTGCCAATGGAAAAAAAGTCATCCAGAATTTAACAGACTTAAAGAAGGAGAATATGCTGTTCTTATTGTGCAGGTGAATGTAAAGAATAATAAATGCACTCAAGACTCAACTTAATATTTTTCCTCATTGGTCATGTACTTCCAAAAACACAATAATATTCTCCTCCAACATATAATAAAAGAAAAGGTAGAAATAATCACTAGGAAAATTTAATAAACTCAGTTTTAAATGTGTGTAAGAAATAGATGAATAAAATGAGTTCCTTTCTCTAAACCCCTAATCATAAAATCTATGTTGCCTATTTTAAATATTATTAGGGTTTACTCAGGGGATTTTGCAAAAGTGATAAGTGAGGATTGTGTACAACATATAAACCATTTTGTCAGTTTAGAATTCGGTTTTCCTAAAGTACAGTGTTATTGCTAATAACATGCAAGGACTGATAAAGGGCACAAGTAGGGGACACCTCTATGAGTATTATCTCAACGTCAATAGGGTAAGGATTTTCATAAGCCCTAAAAAAAAATCACCAGCCATTTATCCATTTGAAGGGGTCAATTATTAATCTCTAACTGATTTCCAAAGTTAGATATGAGCTGTGAAATATTTGCACAACTACAACCTAATCAAATTCTCAAATATATGCTATATTTTGACAGTGTTTAGAGCGGATTATTTATTTAAGATCTCTAATTCTTCTGGTTTACATTTATTATCATTAAATATCCAGAGCCAACAAAAGACTCCTGTGTCCTCTAAAACAAACGTGGCATTGAGAAACTAGGTTAAGACATTTTGTTTACATTTATAATAAAGTTATTAGTTAAGGGCATTGATAAACAGATTAGATGCCTCAATGGTCAAGAGCATGAAGTGGTCCTGAGGACGACCCAAGACCAGTTTCTAGTACTCACATTGGGTGATTCTCAACCTGCTTTTATTCCAACTGCAGGATATTGAACAAGTTTGGTATCTGTAGGCAATTTCATCATATACTAAACATTTCATCCCACCTATATGCACATTTTACTGGTTGTTTTTGTGTCAGCTTGACATGAACTAAGGTCATCAGATATAAAAGAGCCTCAGTTGAGAAATGTCTCCATGAGGTCAGGCTGTAAGGCGTTTTCTCAACTGATGATCAATAAGGAAAAATGTAGCTGTTATGAATGGTGCTTTCACTTGGATGGGTCCTTCATTCTATAAGAAAGGAGGTTAAGCAAGCCAGGGATATCAAGCCAGTAGGTAGTACCCATCATGATACTGCCATGTTTCAGTTACTTTGCTGATAAACAGCTATGTGGAAATATAAGCCAAATAATTCCGTTCCTCCTCAACTTGATTGATGGTCATGGTGTTTAGTTGGAGCAGTGAAAACCTAATGAAAGCACACATGAGTTAAAATAACAATATTTTAGAAAATTAAATCATTTAAAGTTAGAATTATATAGTTATAAAATTCTAATATAAATATAATAATTCTAATTATATAATTAGATACTAAATTATAAGTGAATATAAACAGATTTTATAAGAAGTTGCTGTCTCTATTTTAATGTATTAAAACAGTTCACACATATATTAATTGTAGCTGAAGCAAATTAAATGTATATTGTTTTGACTTTTTAAATATTTAAAGATGATTTTTACGTGACATGGAAAATCTTTACGGTTATCACACTCATCTTTTACAAGAGAAACTTAAGCATGCTTAAAAGTGGAAGATTCAGATTCATCACCAACTTGAGATGACAATGGAAACTTTTATCCTGACCTCAAAAGTCTGAAAGATGAGGTACACAGGTAGTTACCTGCCCAAGGAGTACAGCCTAGGATCTGAAGCCCATAGGTGGCACTGCATTAAGAAGACACCTTTAAATTGCTAGTGACAAATGACAAGATGCTCAGTGTAAATGAAATATGTTGAGGGGGCCTTGCATTAGGATGCCTCAAGTTTTCATTACTTTATTTTTTTCTGGAGGGGCCCTGACAACTTCTTTCAGTGAAATATGATAAATATTCATTTAGGTAGAAGACAAAGGTAAACTTGACACCTTCTCCCTTCCTTATGAGTCACACTGTCATAGCTTTCACACACAGATTGAAAATGTTTACAATAATGGTACATGTTTGTCCTCTAAAAGTTTCGGACAATCTTTTTACAAACTCTTCTTTATTTATCTTTCCCTCACTGTTTTGAGTCAATTTCCACTGAAATTTTTTTAAAGCACAGTTATGCTTTTAAAAAAAGCATAACTAGAGTCTAATCTTCTCTTCTGACTTTAGAATTTGAGTTCATTTAAAGTTGTCATTATCAATGGTTTTCGTACCCTGGATTGAAATTTCCAGGTTCTTAATGTTATATTATTTGGACTTGTATCACATTTTTCCATTATGAGCAGTTATTGGTCTCTTTGCACTTTCTTATCCTGAGTGTCTCTCTCAGTTTGGTGGCTGTGCTTGTCCTGAATGATTTCTTAAATCCTTCTAGAACACTGTAGCTTTATTCCCAAGTCTAGTCACTTCACAGATCACCCCCTTTGATCTTTAAGAGAAGTCATTATCAAAAACATCATGAATAGATCTTCCATTTTAGGACTCTTATTATTCTTTATAAATTCACCAATTCATTAAATATAGATTATTTTCCTTTATTAAGTATTGTTCTGGATATTATGTGAGAGCTGTTACATTCAGGAAAGTGTGGTTACTTCAAATCCATATGGAAAGTTAATAAGTTAATTGTACTTGTTCTTAAAAAGTTGATATCTGTTCCATTCTTCTACATGATTTTCATTTCTAATATATGATTGTTGAATATGTATGAAATATTCATAATGTGTATATATAATGTGTGTATTACTATTTCATACACACAGACAGACACATGCCTAATATACATCTATTTATGAAATTGTGCATTCAGATTTTGGGTTATCTCTTATAACTTTATGTTATAATTAAAAAGATAACTGGCTGCTGTGTATGTGTTGATTTATTTATCTCTAAGCTTGTAGTTTATTTGTGAACTGTTCTTCAGTGTAGTCTGCTGAAAACCTCACATGGTAAGTCACATTGTCTGTTACTACCACTGTGTCACAGAGAATTCATTCAACTAGAGTCTGTAAGGACCAACGATAAGAAACTATAAGTCAGAAGATAACTTCTACTTCGATGTTCACATTACAGGCAGATTTTTATGTCATCATTGACTTAAATATGTAATTTTTCACAAAGATCTATCAATTTGGGGGTCACCATTAAAATGATCATACTCAGAATTCAGAAGATGACAAATTATATCTGCTTCTCCTTTTAAAAATATTCGTTTTATTTTATTATTTTATGTGCATGCCTCTTGCCCAAGGAGGCCAGAAGATGCATGTGTTTCCTGGTGACTAGTGTTAGAGACAGTTGTGAGCCATTGTATGGGTGTAGAAGTTGAATATGGGTCCTTTGGAAGAGCACTAAGTGCTTTGAACTTATGAGACATCATCCAAGCACCAAAGGCTTATTCACACAAGAATTTCCAAATCTCTATTTTTAATCTGTGAATTAAGCCTTTACAATATTTCCCACAAAAGGTAGACATGGTTATTCAGTTACTTCAAGACTTTATTGAAGACACACATAAGCAGTGGATTATTATTGTAAGATACAGTGTCATTCAATAGAAAGGTAAGAGTAGTGCTGTATTGTTAGAATAGGAAAAAGTAGCATTGGTAGCACAAAGATACACATTAAAAATAAATGTATTCTAGCTGCATATAAAGAGTAGAAGAAAACCAAAAATTCCTTTCAATATCTCACTAAAATCTTTTTTGTATACATGAATATGTACACAGTACATATTCTTCACATAGTAATAAATACCTTTTCAAAGAAAATTATCCATTATATAAAGATAGTGTAGAGAGAAAATTTCAACAGAAAGCCAAGGAGTTCAGATTTTAAAGAGTAAGAACATCCAACAGGATGATTATTAGCAACATTTCTGAGAAATCTTCCTACAAATTGATCTCTATCATCGAGGAAAGGAAAGATAAAGTAATGGAGGTAAAATGGAAAAGAAATTCCTCTCAGGTCAAGAAGTGAAGAAAAATGAAGCATTTGTTGGCCTGTAATCAGAAAACTTTTGCCAAAAGGGATGATGAAATGGAGCTTTAAGGATCTACATTTTTGAAATATTTATGGTAACTTTAGCTTTTCTTTTTTATATCCTTTTTGGCACAAAATTCTTCCCAATACTACCAGGTAAACTTTTACTTAATTACTTTGCAAATCCCTTTATATATCGTTAATTTGTTCAGAAGACTGTGCTCCTCTATGCTGCTTTACTGAAGATTATTAGGTCGCCATAAATGCAGATCATGTGTCTTTTGCAGTGAAGTTTTCAAGCTTTATTTATTTATATGAACATTTCATCTACATGTACACCTGAGAGTTAGTGGAGGACATCAGACTCCTTTACAGATATTTGTGAGCCACCATGTGGGGACTCACCTCAGACCATATGGAAGAGCAGCCAACGCTCTTAACTACTGAGCACCTTGTGATTTTTTTTTTAATTCAAGATTACCTTCTTTTATCATTTCTGAGAAGAATGTCATTGAAAAGTGATGTGTATACCTGATGGATGAGCAAAAAAAGAAATGTGACATATATATCCAACGGAATATACCATTAAGCCATAAACGAAATAAAATGTTGTCACTTATGGACAAATAAATGGACTTTAGGAAGCATATTTTAAGCAAAGTAAAGTGATTCTTAAAAGACAAATAGTATATGTTCTCACTTATATATGGAAGTCAAAATAACTGATTTCATGGGAGTAGCATATATAACAGTGAAAATTTTTGTTCCAGCCCAGCAATGTTAGGCCATGAAGAAACAATTTCTATTGCAAATGTATCCTCACCACTTTGTTTTGTGCTTCTCATCAAATATGAACATCATCTACATAACTATTCATAGTCATTCTTGTCACATAAAGGTTTTCATCTTTCTCATACTATGTGTATAATACCAATAGCAAATATACGACAATTGGCCAGCAAAACTGTAATTATATTATTGGTAAATATTCATTATCATTTAGTTTTTATCACTATTATTTCTTTTTCTCACAAAACAACCGCATCAAAACTATTTTTGCTCCCATTGATGGTTTTCTCCCATTGAGTCTCCAGCACAATGAAAAATCATTTGTAGAAACGTGAGGCTAATTTTTTGTTTTTGGTTTAACAATGACAAAAAAAAATATTTTCTTTCCTCTTTCAGTACCACTATAAATGGTTTTCTTCCAAAGAACTCACATACATATATCTTCTGTTTCATGTATGACTCTATTTTCATCTCCATTTTATATTCACTCCAGACAGACATTATCTGCTGTGATATTGGCTAAAATACTTTACTTTAAGCCACCACTAATTTGATCAATGTTCACACATTGCAATTTGCATAATACTTCTAGTTTTACACTTTCTATGTGAGAAGTTACAAAGCTTTCTCAACACTGCTCCACATTTTCTTTGGGGTTAATAGACTGTGAACTGCAAGCAACCCAATCTTGTAAACGATTCGATGAATTATCATGAATGCTTAATACATGTTTATCAATTTTATGTCAACTCCAATTCAATTCAGAAAATGTAGCCATAAACCAAGCAGAAATTACTAGGAAAGAAAAAAATCTGTAAAATACATGACCTAATTGAATTTTATACAATATATAAATCTGTCTTTTCTGAAATGTTGGAAATATATAAATTTATTTTCTACACCTAGCTATTGAATAACTCACATTTTCTTACTATTACTTGAATATTAAGAAAAATCATAATGTAAGGGTCATTTAAATAAATTTTTAATTTATCTTTTAGAAAATTGATAGTTGAACACAGCAAAGTATACGTACACACAGTGACTCTGCGATTTATTTGATGTATCCTGAAAAGCAATGCAGGTGACTGACTGTTTACATAATTACTTACTAAATGGATGCTAATATATTTTATGTTTTTTTCTCACAGCTCCCTAGTTTTTGTAATCCTTATAGAAAATTTCCCAAAAAATCTACAAAGAATACTGTTGAAGGTAGTTTATTACAGAATGATAAGAATCCCTCTCAGAGGCAAGCATGGGCAATGGCCTAAGAGGCATTGCTTAGGAAAAATCTATTATTAATATTAATATTAAGTTATTAATATTTATTATTATTATTGCCATTTACATTTCAGTAATTTCTCCTTCTCTCTGATAACCCACCCACAGTTCTTCATCTCATTCTTTCTCCTCCCTGCCGCCTAGAAGGTGATCCCTCCACAAGACCTTCCCTTTCCCTGGGGTTTCAAGTCTCTGGAGGATTAAGTACATCCTCTCTCACTGAGGCCTCACCAGTTAGACCTCTGCTATATAAGTGCCAGGGGAGGAAAAGATACTTATAAGTGAGATTGGGCAATGACCATAGATTCCATTGTGCTGATCTACACATTTGGGACAGCTTTATTTTATAGCTTATAGTTTCTGAAACTGACAGTTTTCATTATGGATGCTTTCTTATCCAGGCAATTGATAAGTCAATTTCTGTGGCCAATTATAGAAGCCAATAATGCTGGTCATTGTACTTTATCAGAAACCCCCGACTAGTAGATAATACTACAATCTTTCTTGGAGTAAAAACGTCATATCTATACATAGGGTTATTTCAAATCAGATCCCATTGTTATTATCTCACCCAAAGTAATAATACAGAGATGATATAATGTATTACATAAATGTCATATCACATAAACACATTTCATATAAAATGCATGTAGTATTCAAACCTATTAATGTATAACTAGCTACCTAATGTGATCATATCAACATAGACCATTAGAAATAATAACAAATTAATGAATAGTTGAAATTGTTACCAACATTTAGATTCATGAATTTGATAGAAAGTTTCCCTGTATAGCAAAGAAATAAGGAAAAGCCAAACTAAAACCCTGGAAACTAGCCACGCATTATGTTCCAAACCTGTAATCCAGTTCTCTGAAGGCTGTGTCAATATTGCAAAAAGCTTCAGTCTAGCCAGGGTTACATTATTATACTATGCCACAAAGAGACAAACAAAACAAAGAAAAATCAAACAAGACTCTTCAACAACAGCATTTGAAGTGAAGAAAAGTATTCATTCAGAGTTTGAGAAGAGCTTTGGTTAGTAATTGGAGGTTTATTAAATATTCTCCCCATCAGATCTGTGACTGTCTTAAAGATTTGGCCCTGAGAGAAAGACTAGAACATATGTATATTTAACTGTGATAAGAGTCCCTTTTCCCTTCCAGTGTCTCTGTTGTGTGTTACAAAAGTAGTTTTTATTTAAATCCAGGCTGAGAAATATGGGGATGTGGGAGGTAAAGATCTCCTAGGCTTGAAAAACAAGAGTCTAGTTGGCAAACCTTGCATATGTCCTTTCCCCATCAGCTCTATGTGTGGACTTCTGAATACTTGTTACACTTACTGATTTTGAGATGGGAAAGGGTGTGTAGCTGAGACCCTAAGGAAGGGTCAATGGCCCTCCCTCCAGAATTGTTTTCAAGTCTGGGATCCAGCACTTTTAGCTCTTTTACAGCAATTTACGTATTTTTGCATGTGACAATCAGACTGTTCACTGCTTTAACTGAACTAGACTATACAAAACAGTGGCTTTTCTGGCTGGTGACTCCATTTAACAAGTAGTATTTCAGCTCCATGTTAACAGCAAATTCAGAGATATAATAATTCTTCAGATTATTGTGCAGGTAGAAGCCATCTCCTGAATAGCACCAACTGTAAAACAGAGGAACAACTTACTCCTGTGTTATTGATAAGAGCAGTTTAGACTGGAATAAGTGGGCACAGAGGCATACTAAATCCTACCATAGAATCCAGGCATAAGAGCATATGGAAGAAAAAAGCCAGAAAGTAATGAAGGACCCCCTGGCTTGAACACATGTATGACTACATCCCCACCAGCCTATCACATGACCAATATAGGCAGCAGATTACTTCATCCTATATTCAGGAGTTCCCCCCAAGCACTGACCCCGATAGCTTTATGTTGTCAATGTGAGTTAATTTCTATCCTTTCATAAGTTCACCCATCTATCTGTACTTCCGTCCATGCTTCATCTCAGTCTCACTGGTTCTGGAATCCTTTAGCTCAAACTGACTTCAAACACCAGTTGCTAACAAAGAAAGTTCCTTAATATCAAAATATACATGATGACTCTCTTTATACCTGCATTAACTCTGTGCCTCAAAGAACTCTATGAACCTTTTAATCTTCAGTGGACATTTCTGCAAATATAAACATAAATAAACATGTACTGTACATATAAATATATATTTTTATATATGTGTAATATACATAATAGAAACGTATTTTATATTAGTGCAAAACATGCATAAACATATCATATATATATAATATTAACTCCCATTTCATATATGCATATATGTGTATATGGAATGAAAATTAATAAGTTACTAACCGAGTTTGTAGTAAAAGAGAATAATTGTCAAGATATCAAGTGAAATTTGACTACTTTGTAAATTGTAGCCAATGAAATCAATATATCTTGTGAATTTATCACTAGTCAACAAACTCTGGAATTATTTAAAAACATCACTCTGTCCATTTCTGTTTCTGGCATAGTATACTCATGACATCATTATATTTTTCTACTATGTCATTATTATTTCCATTCAAAAAGTACAGTGAGAATAGATACTAAGTTGGTTCTTTATTCCTCAATCTCTTATCAAAGTGAAAATACCTTACAATATCAGTTATGGGTGTCAATATAGGATAGAATCCCAACTGAAAAAGAAACTTCCTCAAAGAGTTAACTTTGGAAAAAGAATTATTCTTTATCTTAGAATTAAATTTAATATTTTCTTGTTTTAAGAACTCTTGGATAACCTTGGGATATTAACATAGTACCTTATCTAGGTTTCTGTTACTGTGATAGAATATCATGATCAGAAGCCACTCAGGGAAAAAGATGAGGTTTGTTTTATCTCTCGCTTTCATAGAACTGAGGGAAGTCAGTTCCATGAAGGCCAGAGGGAAATTTGATTTCTTATCTGTTCTTAGCTGAACACTTCCAGTTGGAGACTGTTTGTGAGGCTGGGACTAAAACTGATGTCTAGACACTAATTACTTTCTGTGAACATTGTTAGAATTAGATCTCTAGATTCTGAGGGTGAAATGGGCAAAATGGTGAATTTCATTTCTCAATTTCAAACCATTTAGAAATGATTTTAAAGTGAGCTACCCAGAACAAAAAAATATCCCAGCAGCATTAAAGGTTAAAGGCCAGAGATCTGTGGGGAGGCCCTTTATAGAAATCTTTTACTAACCAAAACACATTGGTACAGACAGGCCATTGCTGACTAAGAGCTTACTTCCTAGAAAGGGTTCACCTGGACCCATACTGAAGTATAGGAGGAATAATCCCTTAATAGAATGATGACCTATTCCTTACCAGATCCCTGCCCTTTCTGACGTCACTTGTGGAGCTTCAGCCTATGGCTGAGTTAAGCTTGCCCAGTTTTCCGATTACTGAGAAAAGCATAACTTTCTTTCTTCTCTTGACTTTTCTTTCTTCCACAGCTTTGGCATACTTTGCCACACAAGCTAGACTTTCTGAAACATTTCCTACGGAGCGATTCCTCTTTCATTCACTTTCACCTTGTGGCTGCTTACAAAAGACATTTTTGTTGCATTGTTTTTACTTCCTTTTCTCCATCTTTATCCTCAGAGATTCACACCTTGCCTTGTCTGCCATTCCTTAAAAGTATTCTTGAACTTTTTTAAGTGTCTGTTCTTCCAGAGGAAAGATTACAGCCCACTACGGAGGTAAGAACTCCACAGAAAGGCCAGAATCAACTAACATGGACCCATGGGGCTCTCAGAGATGGACCCACCATCTGAAGAACATACATGGGCTGGACCTAGGGCTCTACACACATATATATGAGGCTTCATGTGGGTACTGAACAACTAGAGCACAGGCTATCCCAAAAGCTGTTACCTGTACTTGGGATATGTTTTCTAACGCATATGTTGCCTTGTCTGGCCTCAGTGGGAGAGGAAGCAACTAGCCTCGCAGAGACTGTGTCAGGGTTGGGGGATCACCATGGGGTGGCATCACTTGCTCAGAGGAAAAGGGGAGGAGGAATAGAAAAAACAATTTTGGATAAATTGGAGAGGGGATGGGAGGCAATGAGTGAGATGTAAATTGAACGTCTCTTCTTACATTCTTTTATTATAAGGACTATGAAACGTCCCTAATTTATCAGTAAACATATAATATTCTAAATAAGAATCTCTCAAAAACACACATAACATAGTTGTAACTTCTTAGAATATTTTGAAGGCTATTTCTATGAAAGGTAAAAATTGCTTGAAAACATACTTCGAATGAAACCATGTATCATAAAATGTTTTTTGTTTTTTCCTCTAGTATCTCAGAATATACATATTAATTTTAATCCCATTTTGAAAACTTATATTTGATTCTATGTGATTCAAAATCTATATTATTTAATTAAAATTTTTCATCTAATACATTTCCTATGTCAGATTTGAGATCCTCTAACACCATGTTCTTCCTCTTATAATAGAAGGTATTACTGAAGAATTTAGCCTAAATCAGTATTTAAGCAAAGCAACAAGTTAGGCTCACCAACCCATCCCAATAAGTAAATTATCAAGGTAAGTAGTGATGAAAATCAGAGGAAGGCAGTCTATTTAATAAGGCCACATTTGGAAGAATAACAATAAAGAAGGCAGTGACCTCAGGGTATTCATTTAGGTACTGACATGAGGATTACATTTAAAAATCAGACAGAGGTGACCATCATTGAAGAGTGCTGGTCCAGCTGCAGCCTCCCTAATAACTGGCTCATCATTTCCTTCTGGCCATACAGAATGTAAGTTAATATGTTAATTATTAAGGGTGCATCTTGCTGTTTTTGATAATTTTCCTCATCTAGAGTTGGTTTGTCCATTCATGTTTCTATGTCCCTGCAATTCAAGATGACTCAAAGGAAAGATTAAGGGCATTGACTTATCGCTGTAACTTCAATTAAATTATAGATACAAAATGAAGGTGCCAAAGACTAGCTTCGGCTTGGAGAGAGGTTCTGAGAAAAGGGGTGTTTGGGAACAGCAAAGAGAAAGAACTTGAAGTCAAATCGTGGGTCCAAGATGGCGACCTTGGTTCTGCTTTGCTTAGATGGCTTTCCAGACTCTCTCTCTCTCTTTCTCTCTCTCTCTCTCTCTCTCTCTCTCTCTCTCTCTCTCTCTCCCTCACCCCTTCCTCAGTGTGTGTGTGTATGTGTGTGTGTGTGTGTGTGTTCTTCTCTGCTTTTTCTTGCTATTCTAAAAACTCTCCAGCTGTAACAGCTCTCTCTGCTAGTAAAAATTCTAAAAACTACGTGGATAGCTCATGGGTTTTCTGACCAAAGTCAGAAAAGCTGCTATAAAAAATTATTTTCTCTTCTGATCAAGTCAAACATCCTGTTAAGAAGAAATTCTTGAAGAGCTGTTTTTGCTCTTCAGATATCTGTAGACAGCTCGGTTCTCACTAGAGAAAATCCTAAAGAACTGCTATGGCTTCCTGCTAGTTCATCTCATGGAGATCTAAAGCTCGTTTTTGTTTTGTTTTGTTTTGTTTGTTTGCTTTTGTTTTTGTTTTGTATGTTTGTTTGTTTAAATCTTAGTTAGTTATTCCAGGTTCCCTTTTGTTTATCCTATGAATCAGCATCTGGTGACTCCAATCCTTTGGCTCTCAGAAAACAGCAAGCACACATTTTCTTTTAACATTGCAAAAGAATTCAGAGATCTGCCTGCCTCTGTTACACACAGATGCTAGGGTAGCTGGGTTCTGTTCTGAAATTACCATGTCTATCACACCTGGGCCTAACCTTGCAGTGTCCCAGGCTGACCTTCTCTGCCTGCCTTTGTACCTTCCTGACAAGCTGGCTCATTAATACAACCACTTTGTTCTTTTAGATTCATGCAGCCCCTCATAATTCATATTGCATCCTTATAGTTAGCATAGTTAAGAAATTGTATGTTTTCAAACTCATGTTTTTAGAGTTAATTTCCACAGCATTAAGGACCATCCTGAAGGTCCCAGCTTTTACCATTTTGTTGAGACATGGACATATATACCTTTGCCTCCTGGACTCCTGCTGTCTCACATTATCATGGAGTCATTAACCTTTACAAAGAGGACCTTCCTCTGAGGAATGTGAAAATGTATACATTATTACACAAACAAGCCTTATGCCTTATAGCAGCTACACTATTGGAGGCTCACCCTAGAACCTGTCCCAGGTATAAGAACACATCACTCTGTCCTCACCAGGACCACATCATGCTATGCATGAAGTCATATGCAATCACCCTGACTGGAGTTAGCTTGTGGATTCAGGTAAGAAGGCAGTGCTTTTCAGGAAGTGCACATTGTGAGTGTTGTTTCATGTTCACCTGTATGTTTAGTATGTAGACATGTCAGACGCAAAGACTACAACCAAAGTCGGCGGCTGACTTATCAACACAATAATTTAGTCTTATTATAGTTTATCTAGCAATTGAATAGAAAATTCTATGAGCTGTATTAATGTTGGGAGAAGTACATTATCCCTGAGGAAGAAAAATAGTATCCTATAAAGTGAGCCACATCTTCATCTTCAGAGAGGTAGAGAGTCTTTAACATTCCTGTTAAAAAGCTAGCACCAGGTTTAAAGATGATGGATGTGGATTTTTCTTGCAGTATGTAAAATGAGGAACTAAAAAATAATGAATTTACAGAAATCTGATTGCTGGTCAGAATATAAGATCTGAGCTATACCTCTGGTCCTGGATTTTGCCATGACATTCTGATTTGCCAACAAGACCTTATGGTTTGCTACAAACAAAACAACAAAACAAAACAAAACAAAACAACAGAAATACCACCTGTCCATCTTTGCAGAATTAATCCCAATGGGTCTTATCAATCAGTTGGATAGTAAAATGCTAGTCAGACAATCTGTCTGTTTAATAAACATTATAAAATTGTTACAACCACACAGTTCAGCACAATGGTCTAACTAGCCACTGCCTACTAACACTTCATGAGAGTATTCTGCTCTTCATTTTAAGTTTGGTCATTGTCCACCATTACTCTGGAGAGTACCCAAAGTTATCTTCCATTAAGTGACACCTGGACTCTACACCAAGCTTTGTGTATCTCATCTGCTTCTTTGCTATGTAGCATCAGAAGAGTGCATGTCACTCAATCCTCAAAGAACTGCTGCTCAAGGAGTACGTATTTACATTGGTCCACCAGCTGCATGGGGCCATACATTAAAGTTTAGTTTTTCATACCATTCCTACTACTCCACTTACCTAAATTCATTCCCGCCCCCTGTCTCAAATCCCCCCACTAAAACAACAACAACAACAACAACAACAACAACAACAACAACAAAAGGCCTTTCAGGGACATCACCCTAACCTGACCAACAAGACACAATCAGAGCAGACATAAAAACTCATATCAAGGCTGAGCACAGTAATTCACTAGAAGGAAAGGGTTTCCAAGATCAGTCAAAAGAGCCAGAATGCGTAGAGTCTGTGAACGCCATGGCTTCATCTGAATATGTAGCAGAGGATTGCCTTATTTGGGATCAATGAGGGGAGGCCCTTGGTCCTATGGAGGCTTGATTCTCCCGCATGGTGTGATGCTAGGATAATAGAGGCTAGGCAGGAATAGATGGGCAAAAGAACACCCTCATAGAAGCAGGGGATAGAGGGGAGATTTGGAGGGGTAACCAGGAAGGGGTATATCACTTAAATTGTAAAAAAATTTTTAAAAAGGGCCAGAGAAATGCCCACTCCTGATTTCAGGAGTCTTCTTCATTTGAAGCAATGTTTCATAGATGCAAGAAACAAAGCTGTAAGAACAAAGTTCTGTGAATACAGGAGCAAGGTCTTGGTGGTCAGAGTGACCAGGCTTAACGGAAAATAGCCAAAACAAAAACAACTGTTCTCAGAAAGACACCCCCCCCCCCACTCCTCCCTGTGGTGAATCCAGAGAACAACCACAGGATGTCATCCTGACTCTGCCCCGAGGACACAGTCATCCCTCCACCTTCTCTAAAGGACTTGCCAACTTAGCCCTTTCCCAGTGATTCTCCAAGGTCAAGTGCGGGGCTGGATGAGCAAAGTGACTAATTGAGCCAAGAACAGCCTCTTGAGCAAGCCAGTCAATACCTGACCAGATCCTTTGTCCTGTGTACCACCAATGAGAATGGGCCAGCTAACCCTGTTGCTGAAGTCTGCCCTCTGTAATGAATAAAAGTTGTGTGTTTTTGGGCTCAGGGTTGCCTCTCCCTGCACAGATGAGCAACCCCACATGGATTAAAAAACCTCAGGCTACTACAGTGGTCACTTTGTCAATCTGTGCTCTGTGGGTTGCGCTCCTGAGGTAAGGCCACTATGGGGTCTTACAACACATTCATTCCCCAGGCAATGTTCCTTCCAGTGTTTTCAACCAGTCTGGGCCCCATCATTTCTGCTTCCCCTCTTCTGTGGGGTTCCCCGAACTCAAAAAGGAGAAAAAGCTCCATTTTATTGTGGTAAATCTCCAACAATAATAAGCCCATGCAAGGAAAATGGTTGTATATTTAAAAACTGCAAGTCTATATTGGGAAGATATGCCTCAACACAACTTTTTTCCCCTGCTGTGCAATTCTTACTACTTGAAATTTCTCCAGGCCATGTGCTTCTGCTCTGTGGTATCATGAAAGGCAGCTTGGTTCCTGGTTGAGCTAAGGCTAGAAACTCCAGTGATCTTGAGGGGACAGTAGGTGTTTGGCCTGACTCCTATGCACCAGGCTCCTGTCACTCACCACAACCCTCCATAGATTTATGGCCATAAGTCATGTAAGGGAAATGCCCCAAATCCCACCACAGGTAGTATCCCATTGTGTAAATGAACATTTACTATTTCTATCCTTTGGCTGAGGAACATCTGTATTGCTTCCAATTTATGGCTATTATGAGTAAGGCTTCTATGAACACAGTGAAACATGTGGCCTTGTGATATTGTGGAACATCTTTTGGATATATGCCCAGAAGCAGAATATACTTCAAATAGTTCATGACATCATGAGTTTTTGCAGGCAAATGGATAGAACTAGAAAATATCATCCTGAGTGAGGTAACTCAGACCCAAAAGGACATGCATGGTATCTATTCAGTAATCATTGGGTATTAGCCAAAAGTTACAGAATGCCCAGGGTACAATCCACAGAAATCAAGAAGGCTAACAAGCAGAAGGGCCCAAGTGCCGATGCTTCAATCCAACTTGGGGGAGAGGAGATAATAATCACAGAAGGAATGGGGTTGCCATTGCTCTAGGCCTGATACTATTACTGATGCTATGGAGTGCTTACAAGCAGGAGCCTAGTATGGCTGTCTTCTGAGAGGCCTAAGTAGCAGCTGACAGAGACAGAAGCAGATACTTACAACCAACTACTGGGCTGAGGTTTGGGAGCCCTAGGAAAGAGTTTGGGGAAGGACTGAAGGAGCTGAAGGGGAAGGCAACTCAGGAAGATCAACATTGTCAACTAACTTGGACCTCTCAAAGTTCCCAGAGACTAATGTAGACTGCTACATTTTTCTTGAATGGTACACTTAAGAGAAAAATATTAAATAGAGATCTAATTCTATTTGTATATGGGTTTATTAGTGTGTTTTATAGACTGTGGCCTGGCTCATCCAGTAGTCTCTGTTTCCTGATGGAAAGCCAGGGTTCTGATAGTTTTTCCGGTCACACAGTCTAGTTGGTATTTAGTGTATATTAGAACTTTGCCAGTAAGATTGAAGGAAAGCAGGCAAACAGGAAAACCTTATCTGTGGCAGTTTGTGTGAGCGTCTGTAAGAAGGTGTAGTAAGATGTTCCTTTTATAATCTCAGAGGATCTAGAGTTAGGCATGGTCTTCTCCCCTCAGACCATCTGGATTTAAGGTTGGGTTTTCCCAATCAAGAAAAATCTATCTCAGGTGTGTTCACCTGCTTGATTTTAATTGATTCCAGATGTACTAATCAGAAAATTTAGATTAGCAATGACACGCACTAAAATTAGCCCATGGTAATTTAACTCTGTTCTGCCATATTTTATCAACTCTTTAACACGAGCGCAGTTCCTTCTTCTGTGATGTTCACAGTGAAATCTAGATTTTCTGTATCCTTGGAGAAATGACCATTGATTGATTGCATTGACTATTATTTTAGCTTTTTGTCTTAGTTGCTAGGACATTTTTGGGATGCAAATGTGGAAAAGAGTCAAAATGACTAAATTCCTTTAAAGAGAAAAATCTATCATTCTGAAAGTTTCCCCAATCTCTGTCTACCATGGCTGGGAAAATTAAGTTCTAGAAGTTAAATATATTATAGGCGTTTATGATTAAAAGGTGGTTTGAGCCATGATGTATTATACTATTTTGATATGCAACATAATCCCTCACCATGAACAAACAGAACATTAGATCAAATATGTGAAACTCATTTTATTAGGCAACGGTTACATACAAGAAGCCCACAATACTTAAGACGATGCAAACCCCATACTCCATCTTGTTAAATGTTTAAAAGAATGTTATTGATTACAACACAGAAAGAAACAAGCATATTATGTTAATTATATCATGTAATCTTAAAAGAAGAGTGTGTATGTTGCAGATGTTTAGGCAGATATTATTCATGGTTTTGGTAAAAGGCACTGTTAAACATTTTAAGGTATGCTTTGGTGAGGCCTATCAAAAATAATCTTTAAGCATATCAGTGGGACTCAGTCCATGCTCTTAATAATGTTGTAAGCTTGATGCAGTTCACATTATTCATAACTAAACACATATGCACTCTTTTGTGATCACAAAATTCCTTATCATATTTTTCCCAGAAGCCAAAAAAAATAGACTGAATCACAAACCTGAATTGTATAGGTTATTGAATTTCCTTTGAATTGACAGGACATCAGAAACTATGGTTGCTTTCTAAGTCACAAGCCAGAAACATTGATTACCTTATACCCCCTTTCCTTCATATATTTTATTCTCATTGTGTTATTTCACCTGGGTCCCTACATTTTATGAAGTAAACATCGTTACATAACATTTATTCAAGTATATGTTGATCTTTATCACTATAATATTTTTTTTCAAATTTACGGTTACTTTGTTTTAAATATAGGATGTACTTCTAGTTACTACAATAATCTGAGTACTAAACATTGTAAAAACACACAAGGGTAGCTGTTCCTTGAATGAATTGCTGGTTACCTGAAAGTGCAGCACTTAGTCTTGCTCTAATAAAAAATTATAGGCCTGCACTTCTGTTGGAGTTTCTCTATAACTTAATTAAATACCTATACTCATTTCTTGGACAGTTCTCCTACTTTACAATTCAAAACACTTGAAAAGTTTATAGCAGATACAAACTGATTCCATAAGTTGGACCCTATACACTGCCACTTAAGGATGTTTTCTGATTTATGTGTTAGTAAATAATTACTATACAAATATATGGCCAAGTTCTATCTATACATAATGTGCTACTCAATACTCCCAGGAACAAATCATGTGTCATGCTTCACACAGTGCACTTATCATCTATATGCAAATATATCATTTTGAACAAACCTCCATAATGTCATAGGCTATATAACTGATAGCTATCTTTTAAAGTTTAAGTGCTTTCTTACCTACCTTACTTGATATTACCACAGGAAAAATTCAGAAAACCATACATTATTTGGGAATTTAAAGAAACTAAAAGCTAGGTTCTTTCAGCTATTATTGTGTATTATATTGGCAATGGGTGGTATAAGCAAGTGTAACATTCAAGTCATATTTCTGTTAGCAAAGATCTGCATTTACACTGATACAGAGATAATGCCGTGCCTAAATATCCTTGAGCTGTAAGACATTCTAAATATTTGCAAAATATGCAGTACCTAGCGTAAGACTTGATGTTTGCCTTTTAATCTGAATTAAACAAGAAAAAAATCCAACCAGCAAACAAAAGCACTGCATTAAATCAACAGGAAATTTGAAACAGGTGCTGAAGTCATTCTGCAAACAAGCTGAAAGCCAAGAGGATGAACTATATGCCCTCTCCAGGAAAATCCTTCACTAAATTAAAACAATACTAATATGCTTAGAGTAAGAGATTAAAAACATACGTCAGAACATATTTGAGAGATACAGTGAGTTTTTAATGGTTATGTAAAGTAGATGTCATATTAGTAAGAAAAAACAAATATATATTAAAGTAAATGGTTAACTCTCTAGGAATTTCCATATAAATTGTAAAAACCCCTTAAAACTTGATGTTCATAAAATAAAATTAGTAGAAGAGAAGGCCAACTGAAAGAAATGAAGCTTATAGCAATCAAAAGGACTAGAAATAATATCATGTATTCAATGTAAAGAAATACAGTTCATGGAGTGAACAGTTACTGATAGCAAATGTCACCTAGCAACTAGAATATGCATTCTCTTCAAGTATTCAAGGGTCATTTCTTGAATAAATCATATACAAGACCATTGAGCCAATTGCAGTATATCTGAAATTATTTAAATTTAAATCATACAGAGTATTTTTCTCACACAAAAAAACATTTAATTTGAATTCAACAGTGGAATGGATCTGAGGAAGTTACACAAAACAGTTCTCCATAACCCATGCAAGGAAAAAAAAATCACAGGGGAAATTGAAAGCATTAAATTGAATTGAATGAGAAGAAATAAATGTAACTCAGTCACATGTATACCATGATTACAGTTTTAACATCTAAAATAATGTCACCAGGAGTAATTCTTCTACATGAAAGAAGAATCTTAAGGCAGCAGCTTATGTTTACATTTATGAAAAAAAGTACAAAACAACCTACCCCAGTGCCCACCAAAGTACAGTAAAGATTACAACAGAAATCATATGGAAAGAATAAAAATAGAAGCAAAGTTTGGGAACAGGAGTTAATCTCTGGAAAGATTAACAAAGATGACACAGTTTAGGCTATATTGGAGTAAAAAATATTCATAACAATATGAAAAATATATCCATTCACAAATTATGATAGTTGCATGGAACTACTGTGAAAATTTAAAAATTTAGACAAATTTGATAAAATGTTTAAAAGTTTTACCTGGAAACATGTTGACAGTAAAGATCAAGAAGAAATAGAAAGTAAAATTATATTATATTACTCCTTCAGAAATCAAATGAACATTAAAAACATTCCTACGATAGATATTTCCTACAGCTTAAGGGCTCAATTCCATTAAAGATCTTAACAATAAAGAACATATAATGAAAGTGCAAACATTTCCAGGCAATTTTCTCTAAGATATCAGAGTTATTAATGTCACTAAACTTGGTAAATGTGCTACAAAAATGGAATTATTACTCAAATTCTTTATGAATTCACCTGGAAGACCCTAACAAATTAATAAAAATTTCCCATAGCAAATCCAAGGGAATCTGCAAGGAGTTGAATACAAAATTTGTTTAACATCTGAAAGTAATTTCAGTTATATGCTAATGTAGCAGAAGAAAGTACAGAATCCCATTTCAGAAGTGCAGAGAAAAATACTGATAAAGTTAACATTCACTCATGAGCAGTCAGCTGCACAGTCCAACCTCCTAGCAAGTAAGGAACAGAGAGTTACTCCTACACAATTCAAGATTATTATGGAAAAATCCACGGATAAGATAGCAGGCAGAGATTGCTTTTTTCCTGAGATTAGAAAACAAAAAGAGGTTCTCCCTTACGCCTGTGGCCGAGCAGTTTAATCCAGGATTAAGTTATTTAAATATGCCTTGTTCCCCCAAAATGAAGGCAAACTCAAAACAATGAAAAGGTGCCAGTATGTTTACATAGTTATTTTTAATGTTCTACATTTAAAAGGAAAATGATCAAGATCAAAAAATATAAAATGGATTTTTTCAAAAGTTAATACTGTATTTTTATATATTCCTATAATTCGTGTGTGAGTGTGAGTGTGTGCATGAGTGTGTGTGTGAGTGTGTGTTAGTGTGTGTGTGAGTGTGAGTGTGAGTGTGTGTGGGAGTGTGTGTGAGTGTGAGTGTGTGCATGAGTGTGTGTGTTAGTGTGTGTGTGAGTGTGTTAGTGTGAGTGTGTGTGTGTGTGTGTGTGTGAGTGTGTGTGTGTGTGTGTGTGTAATGTTTCCTCCTCTCTGTGCTTGAATGCTATTCTGTCATTAAACTCCATAATAAAAACCTCTTCATTGTGTCCTCACTTAATATACAAACATTCCAGTTTTCTTAATAGACCTGAAATTCTACGTTTATTTTTTCTATCTCAGTACCAAGTTTACATCAGAATGTATTTTACAATTACCCTGCCAAATCTTTATCTTCTTTTAATGAAATTTCCACTTAACATATCCTGTGACATCGCCTCTCCCAGCACTTCCTTCCTTCCTTCCTTCCTTCTCTCTCTCTCTCTCTCTCTCTCTCTCTCTCTCTCTCTCTCTCTCTCTTTCTTTTTTTCTTTTTTCCTTTTGGCCAACTCAAAATGCATCTCTTATACTTATCAAAGACATGATTTCCTCTAGACACACTTCATTGAATTTTTTGCACATAGCGGATGATGAGGATTCATTTAACTAATAAATGAATGAAACATTAAATGTAGTACTAATATTTTTACTCAATTGAAGTATAATGTTAAGTGCTATGAACCCTAGCATGCTGGTTAAAGTATGTGCCTGTTTCTAGACTCTGTCCAACTTTCTATGATTAAAGCCATAAATTAAAGAAGCAACTTGCTGACACTTTGTCAGCATTCAATCAACTCCCCCAGTGATTATCTAATTTCTTCTCAAATAAATTCTCTCCTTCAACACTCCCTCAGGCAATGGATTGTGTAAACAGATGAACCTTGAACTGAATTCTGTAGGTCATTTGAGCTACTTCAATATGGAAAAGCAACTTTAGAGCTTAAAAAACATACAGCATTCATTTATAGTTGTACGATTGTGAGCCTAAATGAAATTCTATGACACATTATTTTTCCTATTTTCTTATTACATATTATTAATGTACTTTTCTAGCACAGACAGGAGTTATTATTGGAACATAATCTTTATTATTAATAATTATTTTTAAGTAGGTGGACCAATCATCAAATGACTTTAAAAGACCAGGAATTCCATATAAGCTACATATGCTTCTAGTTCCATACTTAAAATATTTGATGGTAGAAAATGTATCATGAAAAGATTGTGAATGTTAATGAATATCTTACTTTATATACAAAGAAATATATAGTATTAATTGTATATACCACATAAATCGTTAGCTATTAAATTAACTAAAAATGTATGCAGTACTAATCAGATATTTCAGTGCTATTCAGATTCAGTACCTCATGTACCCAGTCATGGTTCACAAACACTTGTAGAGTACATTTAAATGGAGCAAGAATTTCAGTATATGTGGTGCTTATAGAGTTATTAACTGAATCTCATGTTTTTAATAGTGCCTTGCTTGAATTTATGTATTTCTACAAATTTGATGAAATGAAAGGGCCTATTTTTGACACTATTAGTTGTCTGGGGACTTCTTATTTTTAATATTTGTAATTTGTAGAATGCTTTAACTGCATAAAATGCACAATGTATGTCAAAATATTTGTGCTGAAAATTGTCATAAGATTAACACCATAAAGCTGACATAACTGTAATTATTTTTATCAGATTTTTCTTTAATTTATAGAAGAGCTTCTCGGCTATTTAAGCATTTTTTTCTACTTTAAATAACCATTATAGGGTTCTCAAGGGATGCCTTAGCAGTTGAAAGTGTTTCTTACTCTGAAAATAGGGTTTGGTTCCCAGGAACTATATGGCAGCTCACAACTATCTTCAACTCCCATTCTTCCAAGGGGTCCAATCCCACATTCTGACATTCATTTGTTGGAGGCCAACACATGATGCATATACTCTGTATTGTAATTCAGATAAAGCAATCAAGCATATAAAATGCATAAGTGAAAAAATAAAGAAAATTCTATTACTTTATGAGAAAATACAATAAAAAATAAGTCAAATACAGTAAACCCTGGATGATGCAGTATGAAGAATTTGTAAAATATTGGAATTTGTTAATGAAACTCTTCCTTATGTTTCTTATTTATTACTTTAAAGAAATAGCCAGGCATAGTAATTTTATTTCTAGCACTCAGGAGGCAAAAGCATTCTATCTCTGTGTGTTTGAAGCCAGTTTGCTCTAAAATGTTAGATCGAGAATAGCCAGAGCTACGCAAAGGAACCTTATCTCAAAATAAAATAAAATAAACCATGAAATTACAAAAGCTATAGACACTGTACAGGTGGTTCTAATGTTGTCTTGTTCCTCAATTAGTTCTTGATCTGTCAGTAAAGCAGCCATGAACAAATGGCTAGGTGGAAGGAGTAGGCAGGACTTCTGGGTCCCTAGAGAAAAAGAGACAGGGGTGTGGGGTGTGTTGGGTGATGGGGGATGGGGGTGCAGGGATGGGAGGTGGGGGAGCGGTAAGGGGGATGGATGCGGGAACACCCATATGGGGGGGAGATGGAGACTTATGAACAGGAAACTGGGAAAGGGAATAGCATTTGAAATGTAATTAAAGAAATATATCTAATAAAAAAAGAAAAAGAAAAAGCCATGTTCTCAGGAAATGGAGAGGGGGAGGGGGGAGGTGAAGGGGGGAAGGAGAGGAGGAGGGAGAGGGAGAAGGAGAGGGAGAGGGAGAGGGAGAGGGAGGGGAGGGAGAGGGAGAGGGAGAGGGAGAGGGAGAGAGAGAGAGAGCAAGCAGCCATGTGAAATCTCAGAAGGAGCCTCTGGCTGGCCTATGGCCACTCCTACAGTTGGGTTGTCAGGGATGTTTATCAGGAACTAAGTGTAACTGAGCAAGTAAAGTTTAGGGCGAGTAGAGAGACACAGAGATAAGAATATTGAAAATGGCAGGCTTCTTCAGTAGCACCCAGCACTAGTGTCTGAAGGCAAGTTGAAAATGAGCAACCTGTGTGTCTTTTTTTATTTTTATTAGATATATTTTTATTAGATATATTTTTATTAGATAATTTTTATTAGAAATATTTCTTTACTTACATTTCAAATGTTAGTCCCTTTCCTGGTTTCCTGTCCATAAGACCCCATTCCCTTCACTCCCCTCCCCCTCCCCCATAAGGGTATTCTCCCTATACATCCCCCTTACTGCCACCCCCCATATTCACCTGCCCTGGGAGTCCAACATTGTCAGGACCAAGGGCTTCCCGTTCCACTGGTGTCTTTTATCTGTGGGTTCAATGGAAGCTGTATGGGGGAGGTTAGGCAGGGTAGCAAAAGATAGATGCAACACATGCAATATGAACCTAAATATTAGATATTTGTCCAATGTATTAAGACAGACCTGAAAGTAGTTTGTATTTATAAATTTTGTTCTCAAATATCACTGTTTAACTTCAACTTTCACTTCTCTGTATAATATCTAATAACTTCAATTTGTTCAGAAATGTCAAGAGAAGAGTAAATATACTAAATTTTTCCTGTTAATAAGTAAGATTGTTATCTGCGAAAACATGCAATAGTACATCTCCTACTGTCTTTATTTGGATAACAATGTTTTCTGAAAGAAGAGCTATCTATCCCAGAGGATTTACTTTCTGACACAATGGAAGACAACATAGGTGAAAATACATACCCCCACTTCCCATATTTTACATATATATGTATATCACACACACACACACACACACACACACACACACACACACACACACACACTCCCTAGCCTGCATCTTATTTTTTCTTCATACACGAGTCCAGCCGGCAAGATCAGAAAGCAGCAGAAAAGACAGGAAGACAGGTAGACTGGAGCCAGAGCAGTTTTAAGCAGCAGAATATAATGGAAATCCTCTTTATCTTTCTTATTGCTTTTGTGTGTGTGTGTGTGTGTGTGTGTGTGTGTGTGTGTGTGTGTGTGTGTGGAGAGAGAGAGAGAGAGAGAGAGAGAGAGAGAGAGAGAGAGAGAGAGAGGTATTCGTGCACACAGGGAAGACAAAAGGTCATTGGATATGTATAGCCAGAGTATCTGGTGCTACAGTGGTAATCGGAACTCCTCCAGGTATGTGTGCTGAACTGAGCTGTTTTACTTGAAACACGACTGCTTCGTTAAACCATTTTAGCTCCTTTTCCCCAAAACAAAAAAGTTCTGTTACATCCACCACTGTGCTGACAGTAACTGCCAACCTAGGCAATCCTATTAAAACACACAAATGTTTAAGGTGTTGATACTCTCAACTCTCTTACCTTCATCTTATGCTATTTCTATGTAAGCACTAGGTTTTCCTCTGAGCCCTCCACTACGATGGTTAGTTAGTCTTTTAAATAATTTCTTGAAATGCATGATTATTTTTACTTAGAAAGGTGAAGTTTTTCACTTGCCCACAATGAGAAAGCTCAGATTCTCTATCACTCTCGCCCTTCTTCCCATTTCCCTTTTCTCGTTCCACCTTTCTTCGCTCACCCTTTCTGCTTTCTCCTCTCAGTCTGTTCTGCTGTGCTTCCCTAAAGCACAGCAGATCTGATCCTGCATAGTTACTTTAGCCTTTTACTTTTTAAAAAATGTTTATTAGATATATTTCTTTACTCACATTTCAAAGTTTATTTCCCTTCCAGGTTTCCTGTCCATAGGTCCCATCCCCTCCCCTCCCCCTCCCACATACAGGTATTCCCCCCCATACATCCTCCTTCCCTACAGGTATTCCCCCCATACATCCCCCTTCCACCAAAGGGATGGAAGATAATTCTGTACTAAGTTTTATCTAGATGATGTGTTTGCAGTTTTCATTATTTATTTTCTCATTACCATTGTATTGACATATTAAGCACAATATACAATTTGGCATTTTCTAAAAAGTGAGCCAGAAGGACCTTTCCGGACTGTTTGAGTCTTAACTCTTACGTGATGACTCCCGTCTCAGGCATCACTCTGAGAACTGCAATGTCTATTGCCTTGACCCTACCTTGAGAATCTAGTCAAAAAATTCACTTCTATGTATATACATGTATGAGCATGCATATATACCTATTTGGGTGTCCATATAGCAGCTATGAACAAATGAACTTGAGAATCAAGAAATCTGAAAATACTGCTTCTGGCTCTGTTTCCCTCTTCTTAACATTACACTTATTAACTATGTTATGATGATCAGTGCACATTTGCTTTCTCCTGAAACTATTCTAGAAAGCACAAAACATGTTATTGACATTCTTTTGCCCAAACCACTACTTCTGGCTATCAGTAGATTCTTGCTGAATGAAAGTTCTAAAGCTTTACTGACATAGTGCATGAAGCAATGAGCGGAGATCATAAGCAGCTAGCTACTCCAATATCAGTGTGTAATATTCTCTGCAGTTCCAAGGGCACTTAGCTGCTATGCAGTTATTGCAATTGGGTACATGTGCTATGCTTTAGAGATTGCTGCTAAATAAAGATCAAGTTATGTGTGCATTTCCCCAGAGAAAATAGAAAATTTAATCTCAAAGACAAGTTGTTGCCTTGAAGGTAGAAGATGGGTTTTAATCAGTGAAGAGGAGGAAAAAAGGAACAAGAAATGTAATCTTTACCCTATTTCCAAGCTAAATCGTCTTATCCTTTTAGTCACATTTTTCACATTGTTCTTCACAGAGGAAAAAGAGAAAAGTAATTCTCAGCATCACCTCCTGCACTCTCCACGGCAATCTCTGTGTCAACGACATTTGGCTACAGACCTTCACTGCTGAGGGAAAATATTAACCGCCCCTTTCCCAAACACAGCGTGAAACCCAGACAATGTCTTTCTTCATTTTGCTACCTAAGGCTATGTTCAAATCAGTCTGCATTTAGACTGCAGGAAAGAACCAGAATGAGGTAAGCTTTCCCGAGTGACTAGCACTCTGAATTATCAAAGGCTTGCTGATGGTGTATTTAGGACTGTAGCATCTTGTCAGAAAGGCCTAAAACACTTTTTTAGTTGTAATATGTAGGTATGAGTGACATTTGGCTCTGTGCTTTACATAGAAAAACATTGTCAGTCATGTTGAACAATTTCTATTTTTCTTCATGTTCGTGTGTATGAAAATGTTGTATCGAGTTGTATAATCCCCAAATATCCTGTAACCAAGTACTGCATTTCAAAAACTTAAATCACCTTAAAATTTTCATATGATTTAATATTTGTTATAAAGTTAAGATCCTTGAAGGTAGAAGATGGTTTTAGTCAGTGAATAGGAGAGAAAAAAAGGAGTAAGAAATTTAATCTTTACCCCATTTCCAAGCTAAATATAATTTATCATTATTATTAACTATTTAATTTAATTTGCACACATGTGTCTGTACATGGGTATTTTGCAAATGTAGATATGCTTGAAATCTGGAATAAGGTTTCAGATCCTCTAGAGCAGTATTTTAGGTGGCTGTGAGCCACTCCATAGTTCCATGATTTCTAGGAACTGAAAACTCTGGAAAAACCATAAGTGATCTTCCAATTTATGATTTAAACATTAAACACCACACAGGTTACTAGGTGCTAGCATGGTGAAACTTAAATCACAATTGTATGGAAAAAATTGTCTTATCTTCAAAGCCCGAGACTGTCTCACCAACACAGTAAATTTCTTTAATTTGTCCCTAATTTTTGTAGTTTCTCTAATATTTAGAAAACTATAATTCTAATATTTTCTGTTTCTCTTTTAACTATATATGAGAATGATGTTGATATAAATTCATGTTTACATTTAGTTTCCCTTCTAGGTAGATACAGCAAGATAGAACAGAGGATCAGCCTGATGAATCTTTACACATGGCAATAAAAGCCACTATTTATTTGGTCAACCCATCATTCACACTCATAGTCATTGGCTTCTTCCTGCTTCCAAACAGAGTCTTTTCTGCTTTTTTGTCAAATGCACACACACACACACACACACACACACACACACACACACACACACACGGAGAGAGAGATTTTGCATGCAAGAAAATATGCACAATCTTTATTCTTTCTCTCCCGTTTCTCTCTCTTGTTCTATCCACCTCTCTCATTAGACCTCTTCCTCCTTACATAATCTCCTTTTGGGAGTAATGAGTTAGCCAGAAGCAGGCTGACTCCATGACAAGCTGCAACATGGCAGTTTGGGAGACTAGCACTAAATTTGTTTCCCAAACTGAAAATCAGGATCCATGAACCCGAGGTCAGCCAACCACAGCTGTGGGCAGCCAATCTGAGGATACTTTGTCCTGAAGAATAGGGAGCTAGAGTGAGTAAACAACACCTTGAGAAACCTCCAGAGCCCTAACCAGTTATAGACTTAGAATCTCAGAGCTAGAGCTAACCAATCAAGGTAAAGGAGCATATATCCCTCCCTGAAATTCCCCCAAAAGACAATAGAAGCTGGGCCTAGGAGTCCCTCGGTTCTCCATTCCAATGTGTGGATAACTCTGGATGAAGGAAATTCAGTTGAGTAAATGTTCTTTGCTTTTGCATACTATGTGAGTCTGAGGCATCATTCGTAAGTGATTCTTGGATGCTAACACATTCTACTCCTATACGAAAACTTCAATAAACTTGATAGGCACTACATTTGTTCTTTTTTGGAATATATTCTAAAGTCTACAATTATATTATTGTAAACAATAGTTGATGATAATCAAAGAGAAATAAATTGATGTAACAAAGGGACATTAGGGAAATTGAATCTAATGTAGTATGAATCCAACTGTTTCCCTTTGGTTTGATGTTATCAACCTTCGAAAATGTGATATTGTATCATTGATTTACTTCCTGAGTTACTTTAATTTCTTATGTTTTAATAAAATTGCCAATTATGTTTTATCATAGAATCTAGTTTTCAGGAAAAATATACTTGTTTATATTATAAATCACCTTTCTTTTTTATTCAAGTACTGAGTATCTTAGCTAGGCTTTTAGACACATGTATCTGCCGCCGAGTGACATCCACAGCCGATTAGAACATTCTACATATCTTGAAGTGAATATATAATCTCATCATGAATAGAAATAAAAGCACTTGAAGCTAACCAGACACCAAGGCAGTATCCTGCCAACGCTAGGAGAAAGGGTTCCTAGCGAGCTGAAGAAATGATTGGCAGTCAGTTGCTAGCCTAGGTGTTCATTTACTGCAGCCTGCGATTTAATCCCAAACTATTTTGATGTTATGATATCAATAAAGAAACTTGTTTAAATTAATTGCTTGAAATGCAAACTTCTAATCTCTTTTCATCGGCATTAACTTTCCAGTTATAAAATAATCATTAACCCCTGAAGGATGATATCAGCGCTTGATTATCTCTAACACGATAATTCAATCGGACAGGTGGAGACTGTACAGCAATTGTTCTGGGATGGCTCCCATCTGACGGGTTGTTTTGTTTTCTGCAGAAAATGTGATTTCCTAGGCAGACCTTCCTTCTAAGAGGTCTTGTGTTACCCTGTGGTGTGAATCACTGATCTAGCTTGGTATTGTTCTGGTTAATATAATGTCGCTGAGATGACGCGGTAGTTTGGGAAGATGAGCAACTTTATGGTCATAAAAATACCATCTTGAAGCCTAAAAGGTAATCTCAGAACAGCTTCATCTGTCCTCCTTGTTGTTGCCATATTTTTATTAGTATTTTAAATACTTCATTGTCACCACAAAATGGAATGTCCACGCTAAATTTTACTTCGTAGTTTTAAAGATATACTTTTTTTTTTTAATTAACTTGAGTATTTCTTATATACATTTCGAGTGTTATTCCCTTTCCCGGTTTCCGGGCAAACATCCCCCTCCCCCCTCCCCTTCCTTATGGGTGTTCCCCTCCCAACCCTCCCCCCATTGCCGCCCTCCCCCCCACAGTCTAGTTCACTGGGGGTTCAGTCTTAGCAGGACCCAGGGCTTCCCCTTCCACTGGTGCTCTTACTAGGATATTCATTGCTACCTATGGGGTCAGAGCCCAGGGTCAGTCCATGTATAGTCTTTAGGTAGTGGCTTAGTCCCTGGAAGCTCTGGTTGCTTGACATTGTTGTACATATGGGGTCTCGAGCGCCTTCAAGCTCTTCCAGTTCTTTCTCTGATTCCTTCAACGGGGGACCTATTCTCAGTTCAGTGGTTTGCTGCTGGCATTCGCCTCTGTATTTGCTGTATTCTGGCTGTGTCTCTCAGGAGCGATCTACATCCGGCTCCTGTCGGTCTGCAACACTGTCATTGCTAAGGTAATTCATAGAATGGGTTCGGTCAATCTGGGTATATATGAAAGATAATCTACTTTTGATTACCATATGAGATCATTACAGAGAAGCTTGAAATTATTTCTTATAGTTTATTAGTTTATATTTAAAATATATGGTGCAGAAACTCAATTTATTTTATTTTTATGTTGATCTATTTATTTTATTCATTTATAATTATCTTTAATCCTTTTTGTTTTACAGTCCAGTCCTTATCTCCCTCCCAATCTGCCCTCAGACAGTTCCTCATCCCAATATCTTCCCCTGTCTCCAAGAAGATATTCCCACTCCGACCCCACCCCACCCTGCCAGGCTTCCACACACACTGGGATCTTAAATCTCTTGAGAGTTAGGTGCTGCTTCTTTGACTGAGTCCAGACCCGGCAGTTCTCTGCTGTATGTTTGCCAGGGCCTTGTATCAGCTTGTGTATGTGTATGCTGCTTGGATAGTAGAGGCTCAGTGTCAGAGATCTCGGAGTTCCAGGTTAGTTGAGACTGCTGGTCTTCCTATGGGGTCACCCTCCTCTTCAGCTTCTTCCAACCTTTCCTTAATTCAACACAGGGATCTCTGTTTCAGTCCATTGGGTGGGTGTAAGTATCTGCATCTGAGTCTTTCAGCTGCTTGCTGTGCCTCTCGTAATCGTGTTTTCATTACCATTTCAGAAGCATAATCTGCATAGATGTAATACATTTCTGCCCACACATAGATATATAGATTCAATTTCGAACATAACTAATGTGTTTGTTTTAAAAACTTTGTAAAACTTGCCAACAGCAATAATCCTGTTAAAGGAAAACATTGATTTCTGGAGCATGAATGCTTACTTCAAGAGTTTAATGCTTCAAATAGATATATGAGATGTACTGACATCCATAGATCTTTTTTATCCTTTTCTGTATGATTTATTATTAAGAAAGAAAAACAAAGCTCAAGGTGACACAGCCATGGGAGCCTGAAACCCAATCTTCATCCAATAAAATGAAGCAAAACCCACACACTCTGAAGTTCTGTGTGGTTTGACTTGATTTGTGTTTGTTTTGAATCGGGTGTACTAAAGCAGAAGGTTCCCAGTGAGATGATTCCTTGCTCATGACGTACATTGGGAGTTTCTTCACATTCGTAAATCATAATACATAAATCAAAAGTAACTTAGGTGACCATTATGCATGTATGCCTGTTTTTTTAAGACAGAGACTTAGAATATAATAATATTGAATATAGTAGTACTAAATGGTGTACTTCTAGACCTTGTTTTAAGAATGTATCTTACCTCAAAACAGAATTAGTAAAGTAGATACTTTCATTACATTTTTTTTTTTTTGCTATGAACCCAGGAGGGATGTATCAATGCACCTATGAACTTGTTTTATAGCAGGAATTATGGAGTGGTGTGGAGATGATTTAAAGACGATTTAACTTCAGAATGAGCACCAAATATCAAGGCAATGCATATAGCTATTCACACTTAAACATGTGATCCCCTAAGAATATCTGAGAGACTGGAAAGTGGTGCTCATGTAGCTGTAAAGTTGGAGAGTGGTTTATTAATTGATCTGACTAAATATGTTTGATTCTGTTTAAACACTTTTCTAGAAGAATAACTGTGGGGGAGGGTTGGTTCACAAAAGAGGGAAGAGGATAAGAAAGGAGGTGTTGGTAAGTGTGAACAAAATGTGATATGTACATTCATCAATTCTTCCAAGAATAAATTAATAAAATAACCACTTCTCTGCAAGTATTTTACCCTGTAGTTCACACAGAAGCACACTTTCAGATTTGTCTTTCTCCACCTTAATGTGTGCATGTACCAGATGAGCATGTATGGATTCATATGTGTGCTTGTTTATTGTGTGTGCTCCAGCAATTGTCCAAGACTGAGTTTGAGAATCATCCCCCAAAGCTCCTGGACCTTATTCTTTGAAGCTGTGAGCATTGGTTACTTTTCTGTAGGGAGCGGCGCGGCGAAGTAAAGATGGCGCCGACAGCCAGCCCCGTCCGAATATGAATAACTTACCCGGCATGCACAGACTTGTCCCCTGTCAGGGCAGCTGTATGATAATGAGGTGAATCTGGCGCCCTCCTGTGGTGAACAACAGTACTGCACATGTGTGGGGTTTTGCTAATGGAGGTTCATGCTGCGCCAATCTCTGGAGGACAAGTAGCTGAGAGGACAGTGGGGTGACTCGTGCCCCACCAATCCCTGAAAGAATATTAGCATACTGTTGTGTATATAAGGCGAGCGGCTTTGCATTTGAGGCTGTAACACTTGGAGCTGTAACACTTTTGGAGCTGTAACACTTAGGGCTGGCTGCTGCCGCCGCCGCCTCCCTGTATCAAGAATGAAGGTGTCCTACAGTAAAGGCTGTTGAGAAGAATCCAGCCGTGTTGCGTCTTCCTTGCTGGCCGAGGTGGACGCGACACTTTTCTATTGCTATAATAAAACAGCATAACCAAGGAACCTTCTAGAAGACGTTTACATTTGGAACTTACTTCTCCAGAGGGTTAGGGTACAGGTTCTTTCCAGAAGAGGCACAGATGAAATAGTTGAGAGCTCGCTACCAAAGCAGCCACCAACTGGACACTAAAGATTCAAATTTCCAAGAACATGGGGAACATCTAATTCAAGTCACAGGCTCTCTCAATTATACTCAGAGCTCACTAACAGGACTAGTCTCACCGTCAGATTGCTCTTGAGATCCTTTCTATGAGATTTGAGAGTAGGATTATAGACCCCTGTCTACAAGTTTTGTGGTTGAATGCCATACCCTCCCAGAATTTTCATGGAAGTCGGGGACCAAACTATTGTCTTCACATTTTGTGAGCAAGCAGTTAAATATTATGAACATGTATGGATTCACATGTGTGCTTGTTTATTGTGTGTGCCCCACAAGATGTCTCCCACCCTTGTGAAAACATTATATATAATTTGTAACGCATAAGGTTTCTTCATGAAGCTTCAGGAACTTTTTCCTGTCACTCTGTAGCTATCACTTCCAACCTAAATTTAGTATGTCTTGAAGGAGTTTTGTGGCTAAGTGTTTTTGCATGGAAACTTACATTATTTCACCAAAAAAAAAAAAAAAACAGATAGCTCTCCTGATTTTATTATAATTACTATATTATGAAATATGTGTGTTTCATCTGTAAACTTGTAAAATCCTCTGTATTTGAACACTTACACTCTTCTCAAGGATGTTTTCATCCACACTGGTATGGTCCTATATTCTGTCTATAATGTAGCGACTCGGTTTACCAAGAGATTTTTCAGACAAATTAATATTGTAGAAAATTTGTGCAGATGTGAGTCTATAGAGAGCAAAAATTCTATAAATGGATTAAGTAAAAACTTAGAAACTTTTGTTCATCATATCTTCTAATCACAAAAATTTGAAACACAAATACTTTTCATATATGTAACCTATTTATTATTTAAACTATTGCAATTATTTATGAGCTATTGCATTTATTTCATATTTCAAATTAATGTGTATTCCTTAAATTTAAGATATCCATTTTGTTATAAATAACCAGGGGGTGTTGATGCAAGCTGGAAAATTAGAGGAGGTGTATTACTGAGCTGACTTAAATAACTTATGCCTGACTTCCCTTTAAACACTTTTCTACATAAAAGGTGGGGTTGCATTCTTAAAAGGGAGAGACAGGCTCTAAGCATACACAATATGGATAAACATGCAGGCAAAATATCCATTAAAACTAAAAAGCAAGTAAACCAATAAACAACAATGACAAAAATCCTATTTAAAGTACAATTCTGTGTGTATAAATATAAAGGAACATGTTTACTTAAATCTTTGAAGAACTAAAGATAATGGGAAAATGGGAGCAATTTTCATTAAGCTATTATTTATATGTAATAAAATAAAGCAATATATAAAATTTGGCCTTTCATTCTCTCTGTCGAGATATTCTAATGCTTTCCCTAGTTTAACGAGATACCACGGTTTACCATGGATGCCTGTGTCTTCCACAGACTCCTTCCTTGTGCTGGTGGGTCCCAATTTCTAGCTACCTAAACTATTAGCTTATGTTTCTATATCAGTAAGTTAGCTTTTACTGTCAGATGCCCTTCATCTTCTCTCTGGGTCTTCATTTTTACCCCTGACACAGGTGGTGTGAAACAGTTAGACCCTTATAGGACCTGAATTATCCCTACTAAATGAATCACTTTCCAAGAAAACCTAATGAAGAAGTGTTAGGCTTGGTGTCCTGGGTCATGTGAGAATAGGAGAGGAAGGAAAGCAAAGCACACAGAATATGAGAAGCATCACTTCAGCACACACAGTTTATAAGGGGATAGTAGTGATTGGGAAAGATGGGATTGATAGGAAGTATAGAAATCATAGAATGGAGTGCTCTTTCAGTGATTGGGGAGAAGTACCAAGGGACTCTCTCTGCAGGATGATGTGCAATTTACCAACATGAGAACTATTGCTTAGGCTATCATTCAGAGCTCACCCTGGTTAGTTTTTAAAGAGCCAAGAAGACATTTTTTACCTATAGATTTAGTGTTTATCATTGAGTTTGACTGTATAGCAGCTCTGGGTGTAATTAGCAGTCACTGGGATGCAACACATGGAGGGTATATTGTATAGTAGTCACATGGGGAAAGAAAGTTTTTAGTAAGCCAAAAATGAAAGGGTCTAACTGTTTCAGACCCAGAGAGCAGGCTTATGCTAAACAAATTTAAGACTGATCATTATTTTTAAAATGTGTGATGAGAGGAAGGATTGGTTCTGTGAAGCATTTTGGTGGGAAGGATTAAGAAGTCTTGGTGATGGTGTGATTAAATGAGCGGTGAAGCCTGGAAGCAGATATCTCACTGGGGAGGATGAGCCTGGCTCAAGAAGAATGTGATCATGGAGTGCCCCAGGTGCACTGGGACATTTCCAAATTTACAGGACAGTGCATTTACACACCACATTTGCAGAGGACTGATGTCCCTTTTCAGGATCAATTACTGATCAACATGTACAAGATGCTACTGCTTTCCTCTTGGTTAGACAAAAAGAATAGATACACATGTTTGGGCTAAATGTTTGAAAAATCCAAACGTCAACTCAAAATACTGTTAGGTAATCTAAAAAACAGTAGTGGTGTTCTATTTATATCTTAATATTATATGGATAGTTTTAACAATCATTCATTCAGTTTCTGCATCTAGTATTATAACCGTGATGACAGTTTGAGACTTACAATCTAATTGTAGTTTCTGAGAAACTTTATATCATCAACCTTTAGTTTATTCATTTTGATAAAAGAGCAATGTTTCTTATGCATTATTAAAACAATCATGAATTTTGAAACATTTGATATATTCTCCAACAACCGTTTTCACTTCAGTTTCTATGCTTCCTTTGATGTCTATAATTACTCCATTTGTGGCTGGAACTATTTGGTAATGTAGAGTTATATTTTGAAAAGATTATTTATATATTTATGCTAATCAATATTCTGAATAATGTTCATATATATTTGATTCATCAAGGAGACATGGGATGCTATCCAAAGATGATAGCATAGTTCAAGTTGGTCAGATGGGGAAATGACATGATGGGCTCATACAAGCCCTAATAATCTTACATATTAGACATCCTGTCTTTATCCAGAAAAGATCACTGTCATGCTGTATTTTTCTGTTGGCTTGTTTAACACCTTATGCACTTATGCTCATATATTCAGTTATGCAAATGATTGATTATACTGAAGAAAGACACAGGGTAAGAATGCCCTCAAAGGCCTTTCTGGGATTGAATTTAAATTATATTTTTCCTAAAAGAATTTAGTCTTTAAGAGATATAGGTAGCATAGAAGATTGTGCTAGCATTCTAGTCAGAAACAATGAAGAATGAGAAAGACATTTCATATAATTAAAGACATGAAGGCATAATTAGATGTGTTGTATATTCTTGAAAATGTAACCTAATTATTAAGGAATAAATAACATACAAGAAGCAATAAGAGGAATTAACATTCAATTAGAACCGTCATTTTGGCTATAGAAAGTATTTGTTTAGGGTGTACGTTTGGATGTACAGTATGTATATAGTCTTAGTCACCACTATGTTGCACACACACACACACACACACACACACACACGAGCACACACACAGACACACACACATGAGCACACACACAGACATACATGCACAAACACTCACACACAAACACACACGCTACACTTGTAAGTGAGGGAAATATGATGATGAAAGCTGAAACTGTTTCAGCTAAAATTTAACGAAATCTCTGATGTTAGGAAAATTTATTGTTTTTACTTCTCTATTCTATTAAAAATCTTTCACAATTTTTCTGTCTACTAAAAATGTCTATGCCACGGGGTTGGGGATTTAGCTCAGTGGTAGAGCGCTTGCCTAGCGACCGCAAGGCCCTGGGTTCGGTCCCCAGCTCCGAAAAAGAAAAAAAAAATGTCTATGCCTCAAGATCTGGATCAGAGATGGGCCTTCTGTTTCTGTATTCTAGTTCATTCCAGATGTAGTAAATTTAATAACCATGGACTTGAGAGCTTAACAGCACTGCCTGCTCTTCCAGAGGTCCTGAATTCAATTCCCAGAAGCCACATGGTGGCTCACAACCATCTGTAATGGGGATCTGATGCCCTCTTCTGGTGTGTGTCTGAAGACAGCGGCAGTGTACTCACATACATAAAATAAATAAATAAATCTTTTTTAAAAAAGTTGACAATCAGGAATAACCACATATCATTGTATAATATCACCAGAAGTAAAACTTTACTGAAAGTGTTTGCAATGGCCAAACTTTTCCATACAGTCTTTTTAGTATGGAACCACATTGTAAAGAAGAGAAAAAACCCCAAAATTTTCAGAAAAATGAATGAAGCTGACAATTATTATATTAAATGAGTCAGCCCACATTTGGAAAGAAAATTGCTAAATCTTTCCCAAATGGGCGGTCCTATCGTTTAAGTTTAATACACATGTGTGAAGCGGTGTAGGAACAAATTCTAAAAAGGCTCATTAGTGTGATCACAAGCTTTAGGATAGGACAGAGCTAGGAAAAGAAGCAAAGTGGGATATATTGGACATATGAATAGAAAAAGGATTGTTGAGGAGAAATATACAGGCTGGCACACAATGACCAAAGGAGAGAAAAATAATATGTATAAAAATACCATAATAAAATAAATTATTCAACAACACGGCAGTTATACATCTATATATGCATGTTTACAGATAAACATAAGGATATATAGTAATCTAACCATCTCCTGTTAAGCAATGTAAATTCAAAAGAATGTTCACACTCATTCTTACTCATGTTTGCTAAATATGGTTAGATTTACCTAAAAAATGTATTAATGTAAAATGTAAAACAAAGAACAAGCACTATTTCTTTTAAATGGACAAACATTAATTATATTAGTTTAAGGAAATGAGAAGTGGGTCAAGAATAGTGCAAAGTCAATTTGTAGAAAAGTTTCAGGAGAACCTGGCCTAAATCTTGTCTGTAGCCTCAGTACTTGGAAGGAAGAAGCAGGAAATCAGGAGTTCAAAGTTATCTGTCGTGACATACTTAGTTCTACACCACCCAAGTTTACATGAGAATGTGTCTTAAAATATAGTAAAATTTAAACAACTAGCACTTTTCAGGAAACATGTCTAGAGTACTTTATAAAAACTAATTGTGAAAAGCCTTATGATTTAGTGCAGAAGTTTGAGTGTCTGTGTGCACGTGTGCGAGTGCGTGTGCGTGTGTGTGTGTGACTGTGTGTGTGAGTATGTGTGAGTGTGTGTATGTTTGTGAGTGTGTGCGTGAGTGTGTGTGAGTGTGTGTATGTTTGTGAGTGTGTGCGTGAGTGTGTGTGTGTTTGTGAATGAATTGTGATTAGTACTATTGTATAATTAGAATAAGAATAGTCATTTTTTTGAAAAGCAAAATGTTCTACTCAATATTATGCTAACCTTTACTTTAGTTTGTATGAGGGAGAAGGATGACTGTAATGCCAAAGTAAAAAACAATAAATACATTCTGTATCCTACTGTGATAAAATCAATTTTCAGTTTTTCCTTTAACTTCCATGAACAATTTAATTAAACATCATCGATTACCAGGAGCATTTTAAGTGGGGCAGTTGTAACTTTTTAATAAGAAAATAGTACCTAAGCTTTTTAGAATTATTGTCTTTAACCTTACAGAGGTATTTAAATACTACTCATTAAAAGAAGACTTTCAGTTAATCATTAGTATTATATGTAGTACAAGGACCCAGTGACAAACATATGCAGTGGCTTCACATGGGCCATTGAAGGATGCTAAAAGAACATTTATATCATTCCATTGTAACTGGATATGCCTGCTATTTCATTTCATCAGGTGTATAATTTTGAGATATAGACCTGATACTCCTAATATGTCCAGACCTAGAATCTATGAACATTTCCTGCCTAAACAGAGCTGAGATTGTTTCTTATGTAATATACCGATGGGTAGTCAGCTTCAAGCTTAGTCATTCTACTTGGCTCATTACTGTCAGTCACTAGAGGCTCACATTTTTCCCAGTCTTCATTACACTTTGAATATTGGTTGGATTGCCCCATATATTTTGCTCATTATTTCTTTTCACTTCAGCTTTAAATTTCTTTTTAATACTAAAATAACTAACATTTCTTTTCCTGGTTTTGATCCTTTCATAAATTAAACTGTGGAGGGCTTTTTCTTTGTTTGCTTGTTTGTTTACTATTTTCCTCATTTAGAAAATTTTAGTTATCTATGTGTGATGATTAACTTGGTTGTCCACTTATCCGGGTTAAAATTGTCTAAAATAGCAGTAACTCATATTCCTAAGTAAGTCTCTGCAGTTGTTACAGAGGGAACTCAACACGTAGGTGTCATAAAATGGAGTGAATATTGATTGTGCCATTCAATAAATGGACTTAGCAACATATCAGGAGTGAGAGGTGAAATGATGAATCAGCTACCATGTACCTGCCTTTTCTGCAAAGGGCATGTTTTCGGTTGATCTTGTCGTTAATATCAAGTTTCTGATTTTTATGTTTTGCATTTGAGTTGTATCAGAAATATTCCAGGGAGCCATCAGACTACTGACTTTAGGATTGTGCTGTAAACTCTATTGTATTGATCTTTGGAGTTGTATATTGAGCAAATGTAATTTCCCTGGCTCACCAACTTAGACATGCCCATTGTAATATTAGTCAGCCTTTCTTGCTGTTTATAAATCTACTTAGGAATTCATATGTGGGGTGTGTGTGTGTGTGTGTGTGTGTGTGTGTGTGTGTATGTGTGCATGTGTGCGTGTGTATGTGTGTGTGTGTGCGTGCGTGTGTTCTCAACCTATCCTTCTGAGGTTTGAGAAATTCGCTAAGCTTTTCATCTGAATTATAATAACAAATTTTATCGTTGGCAGTGTCATCTTTGCATAGCAAGAGTTTATATTTTCATGCATCTTTGGAAATATTTATTTTACCTTAGATTTTCTGTCACTGGATTGTTTTGAGACTTTGAGCATCAACATGTTCAAGAAAATATGCTATTATATGGATTATGTGACACTTTGTTATAATGACTTTAGTTGTGTTCTCTTCAAAGTCTGTATTTTAAGTACAAGAAAGACACTGTGTATTATAAAACACTGGGAATCACATAGATTTAATTTTAGATTATTCTAGAATTCTAATGTAAAATCCTGGTAACCTTGTTTGCTCTCTCATCTCTTTGGAATATTTTTCTATTCTGTCATTTTTGGGGAAGCCAGTGCACAATGGTTGCTTACCAATTCCCTCGACTCTGTGAGGCAAAGCAACTTTCACTGCAGCAGGACCTAGGAAGTAGTTCCTTGGGATCAATAGTAGTGGAGGGTTTTTTGTTATCCAGCCTCTCAGTCTTCATGGAAGGAAATAATATGGGACACTCCACTTGACTCACAAAATATAGTTTCTAAAGAGCTCTCTTCTGAATTATGTCCTGGGGTCCCACTGATAAAAGAAACCTTGTTCTTGGAAGAGACAGGCCCAAGCCACTTGAGAGATCACATTCTTATCTCAAAATATGGCATTTCCATTGTGTATTTCAATTTTTTTCAAATTATTTGGAAGAAATAGGAAGAGAGGGAATGAGTCCATGGCCAAAATGATCACTGTCTATGCAGGTATATTTTTGATTTTAAATTGTGGTTCACAAACATTCACCAGAGAGATAATGTAATACTTTTAGCTAATGTTGTCTTATTATTGCAATATGTGATTGTAAACTGCACAACAAATATGTAGTATGTACATGCATGTGTTTCATTATTACATAGATTTGCCTTTTATAAATGTTTTTATTGATTCTTTGTGAGATTCACATCATGAAATCCAGTCCCACTTATTTCCCAATGCCCTTATATCTGCCCTTCACCCTTGAAACCTCCACCCCAAATAGAATACAAATAACAACCAAAAAACAAAAGCATAGAAAACATGTCATCATGGAAATTGCAATATGTCAAAGTGTGCCTCCTAATACATCCCTCTGTTTATCCTGAGTCATGGAGATCCCACAGCTTCTAAACAACAGGACAGGCCCTTTCGTCCTAACCATTCACAGATAATAACAGATTTTAGGGTGGGGCAATTCAGAACCCTGAATCTGGCCTTGGCTGAGCTGGTAGCTCTCCTATACCTGCACCACCAGGGTGAACTCTCCAGCACTACTAGGGCTAGGCTACCCAATACCACCATGAAGGCATGTTAGTTCTGCTGCTGTCTTACCATCAGCAAGGGCTCCCTCCCACACCCATGTATCCCAAGACAGTTCCACTGTGCAGCTCCGTCAAGGCATGGGGGCCCAGTCTCACACGTTCTGTAGCCTGTGAGGGGTCTGTTTAAGTTCTAGAAAATGCATAGAAGGACATTGTTAGAACACTTTGATGTTTCTCACAATTCTATTTTTCATAAGAACGTTTCTGTTTTAGGTATTCCTTGGGATATTTTCTGTTTAATTCATTTTCCTTTTATTGAAATTCTTCCTAAACTTCTATTTTTGGCTTTGGTCATTTACTACCACAATGGTTGTTAAAGAGACATTGTGTTGTCTTTATTTTCTTCTACAATAAAATTAAAGAATATTAATATAGGTAGAAGACATAGAAAATGTAGTTTACCTTTTGTAACTCAATCCAATTCTAGTGATTTTTCATTTGTTTGTTTTGGATAGTATTATCTATTCCAGAGGTCTCACTACATAAAAACAGAACAACCTAGAATTTGAATGGTGGTAGTTAAAATTTTGTATATTTTCCGAGTCTACTTGCTTATAGTTTTCATTCTCGACACAAGTTTCTATCCATGAACATTGCACAAGTTTTATAATTTGTTCTAATTGTGGTAAGGGTATACATACATGCATATATACATATATACATACATCTCTGGTATTGCATTTTAAAGATTAATATAATTTTACTTTACAGCCTTGTTCTTCATTGAAAAGATAATAGTTCATAATCATATTATAATGGACAAATATTCTCCATAAAATCTGTACTACCTGGATCCATAGAGCGGTGACCTTATGCTATTTTTCACCCAGTGAAAGAAGTTTTTCAATCTCTAATTCTTTTTTTTTATTTTTGAGGATTTTATTAATTTTGATAGTAAAGGAAATTAATGGCACATATGTCATCTTTTAATAATTCTTATGCATTCAGAGTCTATATATTTAGCATTGTCTTATGTTATCCACAAGTATGGCCTATGTCCTCCATAGATACTATTTAATGGAAAATTTTAGTCACTATTTGACCACAATATTTATTATATTTTATTTATACTAGATGACATTTATGTGGAAAAATGAAAGCCCAAAGGTTTTTGTATGATTCAAGAAATATATGTGTAATTACACTTAGAATGTTATATAATTCTTAATGTGCTCATTTATGTGTTGGGAAAAAAGGTTAGGAAGGCTGAATTCTATTCTCTTGACTTCATTTACTATAAGGATAGTTCTAGAGAAATAACTGTAACTGTTATTTCTAGAAAAAATAGAAGTAAGTGATCTAAGTTAACTTTCCTCTCAAGGGTACAGAAATCAAATACTGATATTTTCTAGAATAAATGTGGCTTTCTATGAAGTGCTGTTAAGGTGATAAAATATAATGCTGAGAAAGTAGTATTACAGCCAGTCATCATTCTATGTAGCCATATTTCCTTGAGAATATCCTTGGAGATGCACAGTTTGAGGAAGGATAAAACAGTGATATTTTCTAAGGCACTTGTTCGTCAATGGATGACGTCTCATACAATCAGATCAGATGCCTCTATGCATCTATGCTGAACCACAAATAGCTCCAAGCCTTTGATGCCCTAGACTTTTCCTTTTTTGGCTCAAATATCTCTGAGTAATCATGTTTTCAACTTTCTTCAGTTATGGTTTTGGTTATCATCTCTGATTATATGTGATTCTGAATGGATAATAGTGTATGATATTCTCACATAGATCGCAAATTTCAAGATCAGTTACTGCCTACATAAATTTGTACCCAATTTTTTTATTCCTCATTTCCCTTCTATTATGTTTCAGAAAATAATTCCATCAAGAGGTAGATATTCGATGATAGTATTAACTTGATTGGTTGGTGTATACTTGGGATTCATGTGAGACCAGTTGTGTATCAGTGTTGGAATATGGGATTTGTCTTCCAATACTTGTCCAACTGAAGGGCGGTGCATAAAGTAATAGAAAGGCATAAAATGAAAATTCACTCATTTGTGTTTAAATTAAACAAAATCACTTTTATCCATGTGAGTGTGATAGAAAAATTAAAAAGTAACATCCTGAGTGAGGTAACCTAGACCCAGAAAGACAAATATGATACATGCTCCATTATGTGTGGGAGTTACATACTAAATACAGGATAATGATTGTAGGAATAAATCCTTTGCAACCTACTTTTAATAAGGTTAACTGTCTTCTGTAGCCCACCGCCCAGCAAAGGCAATAGAAGAGAAAGTTCTTAGGATATGGAAGAAGTGAACCTGTTCAGCAATAGTTCTTTGGGGCCAGCTTCTTTTCCTTTGGTAGCCGTTCAGTGCCACAGCGAACACCAAATATGAGTCAGCTCCAGTCTTCTTGGCAGGCAGACACCAGGCATGAACTAGCAGCTGCTTTTGAATCCTGAAGAAGCCACAAGGCTTGCCAACTGGCCTGAGGTGAGGGCATATATGCTGCAACCTCACAAGCAGTTCTTGGCTGAGTTTCTCTCAGTGGTGGCATTGCCACAAGCTCAGCTCAACAATGCTATGTAAGGCAATCCAATACATGCATGCCCTTAGCAAACAATAGTGAGGTGGAGCAAACCAAACTGATGCTCAGTGCCCTTTCCCGCTATCTGTGGAGTCATATTTATACTCCTTCATCACAGCTCCTTCCAAACAGCCTTTCACCTGTGTCTTCTTCAGAAAAACAGACTTTCCTATGTCTGTCCCTGCAAAACATCCTCTCCCTTGAGGAACCCAGCAAAACACCATTTGACAAAACTGACTTTCCAAAAGAAAACTACAAGTTTTGACTTAAAATCATGCTATGATACACAGATCCAGAGAGAGTAAGTAGCAAGGATGGAGAAGTGCATGGACCTCCCTGAGAAAGGGAAATAGAATAGATTTTGTGGGTGGACTGGAGGTGGGTGGAGACAGGAACAGGAAGGTTCACAAGGGATTGGAGAGAGAGAGTACTGAGAGAGATGACTGGATTTGGAGTGGCATTTGGGGGTGATATAAAATCTACTGCAGTGCAAACTACCTGGAATCCACAAGACTGACTCTAGTGTACTCTTCCAGTAATGGAAAATATGAAGCCTGAACCAGCTGTCTCCTATAATCCGTCAAGGCACTCAGAAATGGAACTGGGACATTAACCCAGACACAAAACCTTTACACATCTTGCCTGCAAGATGTGCTGTGATAATTGGCGCAGAACTTGTAAGAGTGGCCAACCAATGACTAATCCACTTTGAGACTCATGCCACAAGAGCGAGCCCAGGACTAATGCTGTATGGGTAGCCAGGAACCAGAAAGGGTTTTCAGCACAGAGACCAAGGTTAGAACCAAATATGAGTTGAGAACAGTCAATAAAATATTACTAATGATATTTTGCTATGCTTCGATAAATTCAGCAACTGATGTGAGCAGACAAAGAGACCCACTAGGCAAGGCAAGGGGACCTCTAAGATTGCGGGGGTGAGGAGGAAAAAGGATTCTAGGAGCCAGAGTGGTTGAGGCCACTATAAGAATATGACCAACAGAAACAAACCAGTAGAGCTCACAGGACCTCACAGAGACTGAAGTGACAAATATGTTCCTGTATGGACTGAGCTAGGTCCCTTGCTGCATATATTTATGGTTATTTAATTTGGTGCTTTTGTGAGACAAAGAGCAAAAGTATCTCTGACTGTTTTACCTGAACTTAGAGCCCTTTCTCCTCCTGGATCACCTTGTTTGCCTTAATATGAGGGTTTGTGTCTAGTCTTACTGTAGTTTGTTGTGCCATGTTTGATTGATAGTTCTGGGAGACCTGCTTTTTTTGTTTGTTTTTTTTTTTGTTTTGTTTTAATTGCTTGTTTTTAATCTTTGCTTTGTTTTGTGTTTAAAGAGAAATGGAGGAGAAGTGGATCTAAAGGATGGGTCATGGGAGAGTGGAACTGTGAGGAACAGAGGTGGGTGAAACCGTGTTCAGTATGATACTTATATAATGGAAAAATTAAAATAAAAACCTCAATGGTATAGAGCTACCTGTACATGAAGAGATAGATAAAGTTTCTATGATACATAGAGATGCAGGACCACTGCTATGATAGGGCAGCCCAGGCAAAGATTGAGTAAGTAACTATTGATGTACTGCCCTACACAAAGTATCAAATATGTAAGTCAAAGACACAATAAGATTAATAAAACAGCAGCTTTATAATAAATCAGGTGTTTTTTCCCTCAGCTTACTTGAACATACGTTCATAGAATGGCAGTAACTATTTTAATTTTGTTGTGTCACATTTAAAGATATGCCATGTTTAACCAAAGGAAAGGGCAAAGATTATCTATGGGAATATCATTTTGATTGTTGCAATTTGTTTGAAATAGACATGAAGCTGATTCAAGTGTGGGTGTATGTGTTATGCTCCAATGTGCACATTAATAAATGGTAGAGGTTTAAGGTGGGAAATTTTAAAAATTAGGATCATATAAATACAGAAGATTTGCAAATATAAATGTAATTATTTCAGTAATCTTGAGTCTAGGGGCCATGATAGCCCAGAGGCAAAGTGCTTGCCTGGCATGAGTGAGCCCAGTTTCAATCTTCAGAACTATAGGACCAACACTCTAAATGCAGTAAGTTCCCCTGACTGAGTTAAAAAAGGAACAATACCCAGCCATTGTATGGTCTATGGGGAATTCAGTTAAGACTCAAATATATATTATTTATCAAATTAGGTTTACTTATAGCCCACACAACTGTTGAAGTCCTATTAGTAACTAAAACCATGATTATGTTTTACACAGGACATTTTTACTTAAATATAATGAAATCATATAGGTGAACCTTTGATAAGCACAGAAAAATATGGCATAAAAATATTGTATATCTTGATAGAAAAATAAAGTTAAAAATTTATAAAACTAAAATCACATTTTGACTAAAGTTTTTATGTAGCTCTTTGTCATTTTTTGACATTTTTCTTAAAGTATTTCTGAGAGAAATTTAATTTGGAAAACCATACTTAAATATCTTTCAGAAGAGGTATAACAGATCTTTATAACTTAGAGGTCTACCTGGTCTTCATAGTGGCTTCCTGGTTAGCCAAATCTACCTAGTAAGATATTGTTTGGAAAGAAATAATTATCCAGATAAGTGACTATAGCTTTACAAGAAAGGGAAGGCGGCAAATTTATTTAGTAAATAATACATTTATTTAGTAAATAACATTAATAAATTTCCCCAAAGTAATAGATATGTCATCACTCTTCATAATTGAAGGTATGTCATCACCTTTTCTATAATTTTTATGTCAAAATTTCTTTCAGTAATCACTCCTTTCCTGTGTTTTACATTACTATATTTGGAGAATTTCATAGGTGAGTATTTAATTATATAATCTCCAACTCAACCCTTTTCTCCTCCATATCCCTTTAAGACCTAGCCACTGTCAATCAAATCCATAACTCTTCTTCAAGTATCACTGTTGCACAGACACATGCACAAATGCAATCTTCTTAGGCCACTTAGTGTTACGTATATCTATATGTGTTCAAGGTTGACTGATTGGCATTGGCCAAGCTGTGCTTGTTCCTGGTGAAGACTGACTCTCCCTTAGCAACCAGTAATTGGCCAGAACTCTTAATCTGGAGAGGGACATTATTTGATTTTTCCCCCACCTAAGTTGGAAGGAAACCTGCTGTCAAAGTGCACGTCTTGTTTATGTAACATTAATCTTGATATTTTATTTTAAGATTTATATTTTTCCCAGAGAATAGATTCTGACTATAGCCTCTTCTCCCTTACCTCCTCCCAGCCTCTTCCAACCGCCCACCTCCCCTAGATCAACTGTTTCTTCATTTTTCCTTCAGAAAACTCAGGCTTCCCATGGATATTAACTGAACACAGCAAAACAAGTTGCAAAAAGTCTAGGGATAAATCCTCATATCACGGTTGGATAAAGCAACTCTGCAGGAACAAAAGGGACCGATGAGCAGGCATGAGTCAGAGCCATTTCCACTTGCATCATCAGGAGTTCAACAACAAGCTAAAGAATCACAGAGGGCCTGGTGCAGATCCATGGAAGGTTCATGATTATAGTGTCAATGTCTGTGAGTCTGTATGAGCCCTGGTTAGCTGATATCATGTAGCTTGTCCTCCTGATATTCTTGACTGTTGTGGCTCCTACAGTCCTCTCTCTCTCTCTCTCTCTCTCTCTCTCTCTCTCTCTTTCTCATTCTTTTATTTGCTTATATTCCAAATGTTACCCCCTTCCAAGTGCCTCCTCCCAGAGTTCTTCATCCTATGCCCCATTTCCTTCGATTCTGAAGCGGTGTTACCTTTCTAGGCATCTATCCACCCAGCATCACCCTTTCATGGGCCATGGGCATCAAGTATCTATAGGATTAGGTCAGAGAATCTATAGGATAGGCCCTGCTATAAATGTTCTGGCAGCCATGAATCACCCCATGAACACTGTTTGGTTGGTGGCTTAGTATCTCGGAGCTCTAAGTGGTCCAAGTTAGTTGATACTATTATTCTTCCTATGAGGTCGGCATCTCCTTCAATTCCTTCAATCCTAACTCTAAATCTACCATGGTGAGAATCCAACCTAAGTTCAAAGGTTGACTGAAAATATCTGTGTCTGTCTCAGTCAGCTACTGGTAGAACCTCTCAGAAAACAGTCATTCTATGCTCTGTTCTAGAAAGCACAACATGGTATCAGTAATAGTGTTAACATTTGGTACCTGTTCATGGGATGGATCCCAGCTTGGGCCATCCAATGGATGGCCTCTCCTTCAGTTTCTGCTCCATTTTTGTCCTGGCATTTCCTTTAAATGGAACAACTCTGAGTCAAAAATTTTGAAGATGAGAGGGTTGCCCTTTCTCCACTCAGGGCCCTGTCTGTGTACTGGAGATGGTCTCTTCCGGTTCCATCTTCCTTCTGACTGTTGGGCATTTTGTCTAAGGTCATCTCCACTGATTCCTTGGAGCCTCTTACATCTCAAGTCTTTGGGACTTTATAGAAGATTCCCCTGGCCCACTTTCCTGGAAGCTGCATATTTCCACTCATTCTCCAGGCCCTCTGGGCTTCTCTCCTGCCTCCCCCTATATCTCATCCTGGCCCACTTTTCCACTCCCTCTCCTCTCTCTCACCCATGATAATTTTGTTCCCAACTCATGCCGTCACTTGAGATTTGATCTTAGCCTTTCTGATTGGTTAAGAAGCAATCTCAGGGTCATCTGCATTTGCGTTTCTCTGATGACTAAAGTTGTTGAACACATTATTATTATTATTATCATTATCATTATTATTATTATTTAATCCTTTTTTATAGAACAGTCTTCATCCCATTACTGGTCTGGTTCCTGATTGCTCCCCATCCCACACCTCCTCCTCTCTGCCTCCCAGATGATGTCCCCACCCCATCATCCCCAAATGGGCTCTTCTCCATTTTTGTCCCTGCAGTTCCTTGAGACAGGAACAATTCTGGGTCAGAGCTTTTGACTGTGGGATAGCAACACCATCCCTCACTTGATGCCCTGTCTTTCTGCTGGAGGTAGGCTCTACAAGTTCCCTCTCCTTTCTGTAGGGCATTTCATCTAGAGTCCCGCCTTTGACTCCTGAGAGTCTCTCACCTCCCAGGTCTCTGGTACATTCCTCAGGGTCCTCCCAATCTCCTACATCCTGAGGTTACCTGTTTCCATTCTTTCTGTTGGCCCTCAGGGCTTCAGTCCTGTTCCCCCTGAATGGCTGATCATGTTTCCCCTTTCCCTCCCTCTCTTCTGTCTCACCAAAGTCCCTCCCTCTCTTTGCTTCCCGTGGTAATTTTGTTCCCAAGTTTAAGAGGGATTGAAGCATCCTCCCTTAGGCCTTCCCTCTTATTAAACTTCTTATGGTCCATGAGTTTTATCATGGTTATTCTATACTTTTTGACTAATATCCACTTCTCAGTGAGTATATACCATGCATGTCATTTTGGGTCTGAGTTACCTCACCCAGAATGATATTTTCTTGTTCCATCCATTTGCCTACAAAACTCATGATGTCCTAATTCTTAATAGCTGTGTGCAGTATCCCATTGTATAAATGAACTACATTTTCTGCATCCATTCTTCTGTCATGGGACATCTGGATTGTTTCTAGCTCCTGGCTATCATAAATAAGGATTCTGTGACACGGTTGGCATATTTTGGGTGTATGCCTAAGAGTGGTATACTGTGTCTCAGGTAGATCTAAGATTCACAGTCAAACATTAAATGAAACTTGGGAAGGTACAAAAAATAAAGGGGAATGACATTAGCACAGGGGGAAACTTCCTGACTAGGACAACAATGGCTCAGATTGTAAAATCAACAATTGATAAATAGCACCTCAGGAAACTGAAAAGTTTCTGTATGGCAAAGGACACTATATATAGAAAAAAGAGCAAGCTACAAAATGGGAAAGATTGTCACTAACCCTATATCCAACCGAGAGCTAATTTAGAAAACTTATAAAGAACTCAATAAGCAATACGCCAGAAAACCAAAAACCCAATTTAGCTGTACAAAGCTAAACAGAGAATTCTAAACAAAAGAATCTTAAATAGCAAGAAGCACTTAAAGAATTAAGTGAATCAATTAATTAATCAATCATTTAATCAATTCACTAAATTGAGGTTGTGTGCCTCAAATTAGACCAATCATTGGTCAGCCACTCCCATGAGTTTTGATCCTCTATGGCCCCTGTACATATTGTAAGAAGGCAGCTTGTGAGTTGTAAGTTTTGTGGCTTGGTTAGTGTCCCAGTACCACAACTGGAAGCCTTTCATGGTTACATAATATGGCCAGTTCCATATTGATACCTAGGGATCCTCCGTAGGCTCACCGTAATAAGTTACAGAAAGGTTCCTCTGCATTAAGTATCTACATTGCCACCTAAATGCCCATATGTTCCTGTTGTCCCTTTCTATATTCTCTCCCTTTGCTACTCCCTCCCCTACCTGATCCATTTTGCTCTTATCCTCTCTTTAAGCAGTTATTCATCGATGCTTATAGCCCTTCAAGATGTAAAACTTTTCCTATTATCATTGGCATAGTGATTCGTGCTAGTATATGCAAGTATTTTTAAGGCCATCACATGGTTAAGGTTTCATTGACAGCATACCTGTTAGTTCTAGAAGACATTGTATGAAAGAAGACATCCTAGTTCTGTTTCTCTTAAAAACTCTCTGCAATTATTCGATTATTTTGCCAGGCTTAGATGTATTGGTGATGTATTAACTGGGACTAGGTATTCAATAATTACTTATTATTTGAATTTTGATCAGTTTTATATCTTTGTAATAGCTCCTGTCTCTTGTAAAATGAATTTTTAATAAGGGGTGGGAGCTAGACTTATTTGTGGATACAAATATTCAGAACACAGTAATAAATTACTGGTTTGAGAAAAGGGCACATAATTTAAATGGAGTCAAACCACATAGAATGATAGATAATTCTCACTATAAGAGCCATAGAGACTCTAAGAAAAAGACCTGGCATCAGGCTGAGGAAGCTGCTCTTGTAGTTGTTAGTCAGGGGATTCCATAAGACACCTAAACAATATAGGCTATTGTCATTGCCCTGGTTTTCTTCTGTAGGTGGAAGGTAAGATTCTATTGCTGAGGAAATTATACTTCAGAGACAGACCATAAGTGAACTAAGTTGGAACTGACCTGGAAGATTACTTCCTGCAGAATATATTTTTAGATTTTCTAGCATCTTGAAAAATCTACAATGATATGGTATAGTTTTGTCAAGTCTCAAAGTATATCAGAGATATTATCTTTTTACTGAGATATGGGTTGAATTATCAGATTACTTTTCAATGATTGGAATTTATGTGTGTGTTTCTTGGCCAACTGATATTGTCTGATTGACAGATTTGAACAAGATTTAGTGTTTTTCATACTGTAAACTCAATAAATGTGTGCATTCAGACAGAGACTTCCAAATAACTGGATTTCTTGATCCTATTTCATTTCACTTACCACAGGTTGATTCACTTTCCTTAATTTTTATTCTTTTTATAAGTGCCGAATGACAAGGTTTTAGTGTATTATCTGATTTACAGGAAGGATAATAAGATTGTTTTATCTTCTCCCTGAGCACATAATCTGATTTTTAAGTGGTGCCTTAGTTATCTGGTGATGACATCATTAGGACAATACTGCAAAAGCCCACATTGTTTATCCTTCTGGTAAATGGTTCTCTTTCCTAATCTTTACTTACTAACCTTTTATTATTATTTATTTATTTGATTTTTGAGATGAGACCTATTTTAACATTATTATTAGTTATCCCCTGATGCTATGTGCTAAATCTATTAAAAGCACACTTTCCTTCTAACTGAAATTCTGTCCCTTGTTCAGCACATACACCATCCAGTGTTTTACATTCCACATATATGTATCCCTGGGTTTTCCTTATGTTATTTTGGTATACTGTCTTCTTTACCTACTTCAATTTTTGTTGTGAGAACTGTTTCATAAGGAAACTGACAGGAGAGAATATGGAGACAAAGTGTGGAGCAAAGACTGAAGGAAAGGCCATTCAGAGACAGCCACATATGCAGTCACCAAACCCAGTAACTACTGGGGATGCCAAGAGGTGGATGCTGACAGGAGACTGATATAGCTGTCTCCTGAGAGGCTCTGCCAGAGCCTGACAATACAGAGGCAAATGCTTACAGCCAACCATTGAACTGAGAGTGGGGTCCCCAGTGGAGAAGTTAGAGAGAGGACTGAAGGAGCTGAAGGGATTTGCAATCCCATAGGAAGAATAACAGTATTAACCAACCAAACCCTCCAGAGCTCCCAGCAACTAAACCACCAACCATGGCTCCAGCTCCATATGTAGCAGAGGATGGCCTTGTTAGGCATCAATGGCAGGAGAGGCCCTTGTTCCTCTGAAGACTCAATGCCCCAGTGTAAGAGAATGCCAGGGCCTGATGTGGGGGGGAATGGGTTGTTGGGAGGAGAAGCACCCTCATGGAGGCAGGAAAAGATGGGGAGATGGGATAGGGAGTTTCTGGAGGCAAAACAGGGAAGGGGGTTAATATTTGAAATGTAGATAAAAATAATATCCAATAGAAATATATAAATAAAAAGTATAAATATACATAGCTTTTAGCAAAGAATTTGTAGTACCTCTGTGAATGGGATAGAAAGCCTACAAGTCTCTTGTTGTTCTCTTAGCATTTATATTGTTGAACTTATGCAAATGTAACTGAAGCAACAAGATGTGATGCTTAATTTTCAATGAAAAAATTTATGAAGTCATCTGCTTTCATGCCATGAAAGAAAATATATCACTTCAACTTTTATTATAGTATTTAGCTTATTAGAATTTTCTTATTAATACCTTCTTTCTCTAGGTGGAAACTTTAATCCAATCTATTTAATCATTTTTAAACTTAGATTTCAAGACATTGACTATGATTGTTTGATGCTAATTGTACTTAGCACCAAAATTAGAATGAATATAAAGAGAGTTCTGAGTCAACATTTTCTTTAGTAAATAACCTTGCATGTAATAGGCTGAAAAGCAGGAAATTAAAATCTATTAGCCACAAACACTGTCACTTGGACATCTTATTCTGAGAAAGTCTATTTTTTTATTATCCATTTTATCTTTTAAGGCATTGATTTAAAAAATCCTATAAAATTAAATTCTGTGTTCTGTAAAAGAAAATGTCTACTTAGTACATTTTAAAACACATCTCCCAGTGTGTTTATGTTTCTAAGGACTACTCAGCTGAAGTCATTAAACACATCATCACCATTACCACCAGGGTCATTCTCTTGTGCTTCAGGGCTCCACAAGTTCATTACTAAACAATTGCTCTACCTATAAGATGGACATAGTTTTAATTGTGTTCCATTCTTTCCAAAGAATCACATCACGTGGGAATCATACAGTTTCCATGTCATTGCAGGATTTTCATTAAATCATGTTTTCTAAGTTAATATCTGAGGGAAATACAGATGATCCTTCACTGAATCAAAGCAGCATTGAAAGATAGCAAGCATCATAATAAGGAGAGGTAACACATATCTGTTCATTTTTTGACTTTTAATATACTTCCGGACATTTCTACTTAGTTCTTTCTATTGATGAACTTCCTCCACTGAACAGCTTTCCACAGAATTTTCCAATTCTCAGGCTGTAGTTTTTATCTATTTATAGTTTTGGTTTTTATGTTAGTCCTGATGGAATACTTTCATACTTGTGATTCATCCTTTTTTTCCTGGTTTTAAAACATATTAAGCCAAAGTAAACATATCTGTGAACTGTTACACATCTTGATTCTTTTTTTTAATTATCTTTAGTCTTTTTGTACAGTCTAGTCACTGTCCCATTCCTAGTCTGCCCAACAACAGTTTCTCATTGCATTCGTCCTCCTTCCCTGTCTCCAAGAGGATGTCCCCTCCCCTTCATCCCACCAGGACTTCTCACTCTACAGGATTAGGTGCATCTTCTATCATGGAGGCCAGACCTGGCAGTCCTCTGCTGTACATATGTTGGGGGCCTCATATCAGCTGGTGTATGTTGCTGGTTGGTGTCTCAGTGTCTGAGAGAACTCAGGATTCAGATTACTTGAAGCTGCTGGTTTTCCTATGGTGCTGTCCTCATCCTCAGGTTCTTCCAGCCTTTCCCTATTCAACCATAGGTATTCCCTGCTTCAGTCCACTGGTTGGGAATGAATATCTGCATTTGTCTCAGTCAGCTGGTGGTTGGGCCTCTCAGAGGGCAGCCATGTTAGGCTCCTATCTGTAAGCATACCATAATATCAATTTTTTTCAACAGATTTTTTTATTCAGAAATGTTCAGTAATAGACTGTGTTCTTTCATTTTGGCAGCTCAATTCTAATCATCCTTGTTGTGATACATAGCTTTGCATTAAGCTATGAACCTAGGCTTAGGAAACGAAACAGCTTAATGTAATCTAGAGCAAAAACCTAAAACTACATCTGCTTTTGTTGACTGCTGCACAGTTTAGTTTTTTTTTCCTTTATTTTTTAAAAATTTTGTAATTATATTCATGTACAGAAAACTTAGTGTACATTTAACCCAGTTTAGTGGTGTCTTCTTTAGCCTTTGCCTTTTGCAGTGTGGCAGTGTGAGCCTCAGACTTAGGACCCAGGAAATAGCCTGCCTAGTGATGGTAGATGACATCATATCTGTCATTATAATTGGTCCTAATAGCTTCCACCAGTTTAACCAGAGCACCCTCGTTTTCCGAGTTAACCTGTGTGAGAGCAACAGTGGTGCACGTCTTCCTGTGGACCAGGCATCCCAGTCTGGCATTTCTCTTGGTGATGTAATAGGGCACCCTATCTTTAGACACAGGGCAGGCAGGAAAACCACCAGCTTAATGGGGTCTACTTCATGGGCAATCACCACCAGCTGAGCCTTCTTGTTCACCACCAAGGTGGTGACTGTATTGACCCCTGCTTGGAGGACAGGTGGTCTCTCAGTTGGGATGTCCCCTTTGTCCACAGCTTTCTTCTCAGCATGAGCCAGCAGCCATTGCTTCTTCTCTTGTTTTGTCCCTGGCCTGTACTTGTGGGCAAGCTTAAGCAGCTGAGTAGCTGTTTGCCTGTCCGCCGAGGCCTGGGTGAACTGGTTAATGGCAGAAGGTACTGTGAGCCGCTTATAGAGGATGGCTCTTTGCCGCTGCAGCCTGATATAGTGTGGCCACTTGACGAAGAATGATAGATCTCTTTTGGGCTGGATGTCCTGCCCAATGCCGAAGTTCCTGGGCCTTTCCTCAAACAAAGGATTGACCATTTTTTTGGCATCCCGTTTCTTGATGATGGAAGGGGCTGGGCCACCTTCTTCCTTTTGGCCTTTTTCCTTGGGGCATCTTGCTCGGCTGGAAGAGAGCTCTTGTTTTCATCAAGAAAATCAAAGCAAGTTGGTTGGCCCCAAAATAAAGTTTCATAAAGTAAATACAATATTCAAAAAGATTTAAATAAGAGCAATAGGAAGGAGTTTAGATGCTAAAAGTAGAACCATGGGACAGGTATATTTTTTCTTGATGAAATGGCTCTTGACTGCTTCCTACTGACTTGATTCCATTTGCACCATTGCTCTCCGTCTCTTAAATTGCAGAGCTATGGGAAAATGTAATAAAATAAAAGCTTTCAGCTGTCCCTAGAGAATACAGTGATCCATCGCTATACTTTAACTTTATATTATTCTTATTATTTAATTCATAAAACAAATAGATGAGGGAAAGGAAAGGTCAGCTCTATGTAACATCACTGGAGAAGAAGCAGTGCATATATAAGGAACACTTTCTTGCATTAAGCTTTAGGTTTTAGATTTTAACTTTGGATTAACCCATTTTAAGAGGACTAATCATTTATGTGGATTGTGTAAATATTGGGGAATTTTCATGGTAATTAAATATTCTTTTAAATTTTTTCTTATACCTCTTTTCTTGTAATATCAAAGTACTTTATATTGATATTAAAAAGGAGAACCTGAGATAGTTTTAGCCCTTCTATGTCACATAGTTATAAAGTGATATACCATAATAAAAATTTGAAATTAAACATGATGACAAATTTACAAATAATTATGCACAGATCTAAATCAAACAAAGCAACAGAGTCAAAGTTGTATTGTTGGTCACCCAGTGAATGTTACCATATTTTAAAAGATTTCTATAAGCAAACAGACACACAGATATTTTGGTTAATGAAAGATCAACCAGCAGCTTCACTGTTGATATTTGAACCACGGAGTCTATAAAAATTAGAAAAAGAACCTGTTAAATAAATCCATTTAACTATTCAGGAATGGCACATTGCAAAAACATGCAATTGATAAAATATAATTTTTATAAAAAATATTTTCCTACTTGTGGGACTTTTCAACTAGGGAGAAAATTTCCAACCCAATAGGAATATCCTCCATTGTGTTGCCTCCTTGAGTCTTGATGTGAGGTGTTTGCCTGGTCTATTGTAGTTTCTTATGCCATGGTTGGTGGGCGTCCTGTTCTTTTGTGAGGGGAGGGAGAGATAGGGTGTATTTGGGGAAGAGGAAAAGTGAGGAGGATGAGAAGATAGGGGTGGAAAACTATGGTTTAGATATAGTATGTGAGAGAGAGAGACAGAGAGACAGAGAGAGACAGGGAGAAGACAGATTTGATGGCCAAAGTCAGACAAAAAAGATCACTGTATTTTTTTAAATAAAGTAGCAATGAACAAATTCTTAAGACTCTAGATACAAAAACTATTTGTCTAAGTATTCATATTTTATCACTAAACAGGAAATTAATAACTGCTAATTTGTATCACTACATTTTTGATTTCTCAAGTGTTCCTGTTTCAGTGATAAATTTATTGACATTTTAAATATAGTTTTTCTAAATTTTGTCATAACAATTAAAATGTAGGAAAAACAATTTTACTTGATTTCTTTATAATTAACCCTTGTCTAGAACAGCATGAACATATTACTACTTAGTGTATTGTATGTAATTAAAAGTACATTTAAAGGAAATCAGTCATGTTTTACACATTTTTTGGATTTATTAGTTATAATACATTGCATGTATATTCAATGTAGATATCAAAATATTTTATAAAATTAATTTAACTTTTCTTCCTAGCCAATATTTCCAAGTTGAGATATTCATACAAATATTTTGTGCAGCTCTTTTGATTTTAGCATACCATTTTATACTTCCTAAACATCTCTGTTTCTGCCATTGTACCAATGCAAAAGGCATTCTAAATTGCCAGAACCTCTGCTTCTAACATCTTCTAAATTGGCGTGATAAAACATCCATGGAATGTTCTTCAGCTATGAAATGGTTAATAAATTTTGCCTTAATGGTCTGCCATCATCTACCACATTACAAAGTCTGCCCTCAGATGATACCTCATGGTGGACTTCCCAGAGAACCGTCTGTAGGGATTTACCACTGATTCTTCTCTTCCCACCGCATCCCTACCAATGTGCTCCCACGAACCCTTACATACCCAGCATTTGATTAAAGACTGTCTCTATATGGGGGCATAATTAATGTTTGACTTTTCTATACACATCTAATTCTCTGCTGTTGATCCATTACAAAAGGTAAATAAATGTTCATCTTGGTTAACAAATGGGTCATCTCATTAGTTGCAGTATTATTTCTTTTCTTATCTATGTGATTGTGATATCTTGTAATAGTTTTAATAATACTTTAATATAATTTTAGAAATACAAACCAATTTATAAAAGTATCCATATCCTACTGTCTCCTGTTGTTTTCATAAAAAGATGAATATTTCTCCCTTGTCTGTGTACTATATTTTCTGCTTATTAGTTTATACATGGTAAGCTAGGGACTGAAATCTCAGGGTTTGGTTTTTACACTTACAAATTTATAATTGATGTTATATTTTCTATTAATCAGTGGGCATTTTGAGTAAATATTCTTGTTGGCATGGTCATGAAAATGGATTACTTTTGTTCAGATAGAGATATATTGGACCATGGTGGCAAGCAACAATAAAATAACATGCTTTGTGTTGGACCAGGCAGATGTTTCTCTGTCTACTATCTACTTAATGATCACTGAAAAATTAATTCACCCTGCTCTTTTTTACTTTGTTCTCTTGAATTTTCAGACAATAATCTTTCTTTCTTGTCATTGAAGCTATCAGTACTGTTCAGGGAAAGCCATCATTTAAAAACTAGAAAAACACATTACACCATAAAGATATAGTCACCAATTAAGTCCAGAAATCACCAAGCAGATCATCCTTGTGTGGTATGGTAGGATGTGGTGACAACATGGAACTACAGCTGATCCAGGGGTCTCTGTAACTAAGTATCTTCCCAGGACTAACACAGTGAGTCAGAATTACTTCCGTGTGTATTGATCTGTGCATATTGTAAGTTTTCCATAATTGAAAAGTATGTGCACAGCATGCTATGTTACAATCTAGAACTTACCGCTGTCCCTCACCTTTGTACACATGGTGGAAACTCCATAAGAGTAAATTGTACACTGAGAAAGTCACATTATTTATATAAGTACTTGTCTGAAATGGAGACTCTCATAGCCAATATTGTATTTTTGTACAATCTGTAATAAAAAAGTCTTTCCATAGCAAAGTCTGAATGAATCTATTCACTCTCCACCAACACCTACCCCACTGCTGTAATGACCACCCTACAGCAATCATTATTACGAATTTTAATAAAAACTCTCTATACTATAATCAATTACTTAATGCATGATTAGCCATTTGAATTATATTTTGTTTTTTCCGTAGTATTGTTTTGTTACAAATTATCACCACAAATTGAGCAGCTTGAAATGATGCTCGTTTTTAGTTTTACCGAATGCAAAAGCAGAATGATGTGAGCAGACTCTATGCTGAATATCTGACAAGATATCATGTGGCAGCTATTACACTCACTTGATTTTTTGGTTCATATTTCGCAGTCAGTGGTTACTCATATCATTCATTCTTCCCTCATATTTTCCAAAGAGTCTCTTCATGTTCAAGTAAGCATTCTTTCTTGCTGAACTTCTCACTAATTTCTCCATCTTGCCATTTCCCACAGCTTTCTCTTAGTCTTTTAAGGACTGGGGTAATTACACTGAGGTATGTTGTTAGTCACTTTTCTTGCTGATGCAGCAGAACACTTGAAAAGGCAACTCAAGGAAGATGGGTTTATGCAGTACACACACAGTTTGAAATTATTGTCTATCTTGGTATGAAAGTTACACATCAAGGGAAAGATACAACTGGCCAAATGCATCAACAGTTACAAACCAAGAATAATGCTGGCACTCACTTTGCTTCCTTTTTATATATAGCCTAGAATTATCAAACCACTTAATCTAAAACTATGTTTAGGTTGGATCTTTGTACCTCAATTAACCAAACATAGACATTTCAATTTAGACATGTTCTCCAAAGTAATTCTATCTTCTGTAGTTGTGATAATCTATAAAAATCATCACAAGTTCACACCTTTTCAACTTGACACTCAAACATGCTACTTACACTTTTAAAAAATATTGGCTGTAAACATTATCTGGTGGGAATAAGTAAGACTTCTTCTTTTGACTCGTGTGGTGAGCAAGTTTAGTCATATAGTTATACACATTTCCAGTGTGATTGGAATGAATATTGGAGTTCACAAATAGCCTTTCTTCACCTGAAATCAAAATTTAGAAAAAGAGAAGAGTCATCAATAAAGAATACAAGTAAAGTAACATTTTTGTCTCAAAATTGAAATATCTTAGACACAGTACTTAACTTTGTTTTTATAATCTTTTCCTTGGAATTTTATCGTATAAGATTAAATATAGAAGTAAGTCTTAACTGTTTGATGGATATCTACATTAATTATTATTTTGAATATCAGAATTGGAAAACACAATTATGGTGTCAGATTATTAAATGTCAATGGATATCTCAAACCTCACTTTCTCAAGTCAGACTCCTGATAAACTCTGTTCTTCTCCTAAAAGTATGATGTGGCTTGATACTTTTTCAGCATCTTGGTTAATTCCATGTCTATGTGAATGCCACCCCCTCTTCTCCAAAGTTAATATTGGAGCACTAACAATGCTTTTAGGCTCAATTAAAAAATCTTTAGCCTCATATTTTCTATGTATTAATCTTGTGTCCACTCAGGTCTGAGCGTCCCGTATTATCTTCATTATTGTGGTTGGTTTCCAATAAGTTTTGCCAGTAAACTCTTACCCATTGTAGAATATTTTTAAACATAGAAAGAAAAATGAATACATTTAGTTATTGAAAGTTAAATTCATGTCACTTGTTTTATTGCAACATTGCAATGGGTAAGTTATTGTTTCTATTGGAATAAAATAAATACTTTTATTAAGCCATTGCTATCCTGTTTGGTGTCTGACTTTTCTCTATTTCCCATGTGATATTCATCTGGTAGTACACTTTATAAACTTATAATATTTTTCCTTTTTTTCTTCTTTATCAAATGGTAACTGTATGGTAGTTATTTTTCTACTCAATTTTGCTATGATTTAATTTTTGCTACTCAGGGTACTGGAGTATTGTAAGTGTATCTTTATTTGGTTTAATTTCACATTATTTAAATGGGATACCTCTTAGGAAGAATATCTGAGAACTCTGGTTTCTTTGTTCTAGCATTGCTCTCCAAGAACAGATCTTACTAAAGCAATTCATCTAGGGCATTAAGCTGGAGGATGTTTCTTGATCTTACCGTGTTATACACCCAGACTACACAAAGTTTTAATGCATAAAACATAAATACAAAATTAATTATTATTATTTTTTGCTTAGAGCCCTTTTAGAAAAAATCCTGTGGGAGAATAAAACATTTTATCATTGTATTGATGTATTCATTTGTTCAATGAATTACTTTTATTTTGTTTATTTTATTTCTCAAGTTGTCTTTTTTTCTAACAAAACTCTCAGGTACTGGTATTCAAATCCCTCCAAATTTCCCTCTCCTAAAATGCAAGCCAACTGACCATGTATTCTCTCCAAATTCCCCCAAAATATGCCTTCTTTCTTCACTTCAGTTTCCCTAGCTAACTGCATTTGTAGAGATTCTTAACATCAACATCATTATGACTAGAAGAACATGATTTAAGACACCTGATCACTCTTTTGCAATGATGTCATAGCTATAATTTTCTGGGTAATGGTAGTCATATAACTGACATTATTTGAGCTTCATTCAGATACCATATATTTTGAACAGCCTGTCCTTTTTCTGAGCTACTTAATGGCTTCTAATTCCTACCACACTAATTTGGGACCAGTCCATTTTCCAGTTTCATGACTTTTGGTTTTGTTTCATGACCCATTTCATTTAGCCAAGACTGTCTCTCTGATCATTAGATTGGAAATATCCATTGCAGTCTAGGAGAATCATCAGTGTTATGTACATAAGGCCCTATCACTAGTCCCCATGACTCTATTAGAATGCAAACTTCAGCAATAAGAAGTAGTGTCCTCTGTGCCTCTCCTTTGTCCTTGTCCAGCTGTTGACATGTTCCCTCCCGTGCAGATATGTGCTTGCATCTTTAACTATGATAAGACTGTGATTGTAGTCACTTTGATCTGCCTGGGGGGTGGGCTTTCTCAGCTATTCTATCTTGTAGCTCTTAGAATGGGATGTTGTAAATGTTTTCTTGGAAACTAGCACTCATCTATCTATTATTCACAGACCTGGTATATCTGTCTTTGTATTTAACACCATCTGTTTGTGATTTTTACTGGCATATGATGAAACCAACATATATAACAAATCAAAATATGGATTATTGATGCCTGGGCAATATATTAAATCCTAGATAGAATGTTAAGGTCTAGGTAACTGCTACCTGGCTTGCCTGCCATTTCGTATTACTAATAGTATAAGGAAACTTTCTCATCTGTTGTTTCTGCTGTGATCAGGAAACTTTCTTATACCCAAGCCGATTACATACTCTGTTGTGTTCTGTGCCCCTGGAAACAAATCACAGTAGAGGACAATAGAACTCTTTTGTATAGCCACTCACAATAGGCTTGGACCCAAACCAACCACCCAGTAACACTTCTGTCTGTGAATTGCTTTTATAAGCTACATCTGGGATAGACCCCAATATAATAGAGAGTCCTGCACCAATATAAGAAGACTTCCATTATGAATAGTGGTAAGGAAAGCTTAAGTTTGCAAGATCTCTCTTCTTGGGGGCAAAGAGACATGTAATTGAGATCTCCTTCTTGGAGAGTTAAGACATGAAGGTTGGACAAGTTCTATATGTGTTGACAAACTAAGACATCTATGTTAGACAAGGCAAGTCCCCTGACACAGTTAAATATCCCAAACAATGGGATTACGATAACTGTAAAACAAAGACATGTTCCTAAGGAAATTTTTCTATCACTAACTCCTGATTGGTGGGTTATCTGACACAGATGTTTGTGGATTTTAGGCTTAAAACTGTAGGTTCTTAACTCAAGGTCATGGTTCCAGTCCCAAACCTGTATCTTGGCCCAGATTAATCAGTCCTGGGGCATATACTCAATAAACTGTCCTTGTTTGACTGAGATTGGTATTCCTATGGTTTGTGACCCCAACACAATGAATAAAAAACATAGTTATTGCTTAAATACAGACCTTGATCAGAAGTAACAAGACAAAAATACCACTACACACCCCCAAATATATCATAAAATCAACATGATATGTTTTAAAAACTCTATAAGGAATGTCCAAAGATAATGCACATTGAACAAACCATTTTACACAAAGGAACTCTATCTCTGTGCTTTTGAATTGTGGCATCTGGCTTTGGGCAACAGTGACACAAGATGGCATACGCGGGTGCAGGAGTAAAAGTCCCTTGAAATTTTCTATTGTTGGAAGAGCTGGCAGAAGGCCAGAGAGGATCTGCTTATGGCACAGTATTCTGGGATCTAGAGGACCAGGAAGACATGTGACTTAAAAGAGAGGTAGGGATGATAATTAAGCCTTCAAAAAATTTATGAAAACTGAAATACAGCCTTTACACAGAATGTAGCCCTAAAAATGTGGAAGAAGCTCATTTATAAGATCTGTAACAAAAGTCAATAGAACAGTATGAGTAGTTCAAATGGAGTGGTAGATCCAAGAGCCAAAGCAGTGCTAGCAAAGTGACAGAATTCCCACAGCATCAAAGTTGTCTTGCAAGAACTTCAACACTTGATGTCAAAAGAGAACATGAAGCTGTCATAGCCACCACAGATGGAAAGTGTTAAGGCAATTAGTCATCAAGGCCCTGTTTCTTCTCCTCATCTAACTTACATTTACATTTTTCACAGTAGTGAATTTTCTAGATAAATCTATAGACCTCAAAGTACTGGAGAAGTCCCATTCAGACTTCTTCCTGAGACACTCTTCTGATATTAACTTAATGTCCTTTTGAAAGTTGTACTTTGTAACATAATCGTTGAGCATAACTACCGCTTATCTTGTTGAACTTTGGGAATCAAGAAGGTATATGTGAATTGGTTTCTTTTAGGAGAGGTAGGTTCAACTAACTAACTGTGAACAAACAGTTCACAAAATCACTTGCTGCTGGCCAATGGCCTAGGTCTCTCTCTACCTTTGCCCACCTTGCTATCTGCTACAGCTACACAGTGGCCCTTAGAACAGATGGGAAGGCTTCAGGTAGCAGCATGGTACCTACCACTGCTGGGCTTGGGGTGATATTGGGTGCATCCCTGCTTTCTTAGGTTTTAAGTGATGCCCCATCAAAGCCATTGCCCCCTTTCCTCCACTGTAAGCCTTGTCTAAAGCTTAGACTGTAACCCTCCCCTCCCTCTGAAATTGGTTGTGGGTGAGGAATTCAGAACCTCTTATCTCACCACCTTTATCATGGTGTGCTGGTTCCCCCTCCTCAAATTCATTGTTGTTCATCACCATCCAACATTTGCTGTGGCCAGAAGCCATCAGATGAGGTTGGAAGAACCTGGCCTTCTCGTAACTCTGAATCACACTCGTTTACTTGCCACCAGTCTGGGAAGGGAGTGTTGGGTTCTTTGCGCTGACACTACCATCAGCCCATGAGCTTTAAGCTCAGATCTGCAGGTGAGCAGAGGAGGAATGGTACTATCCAGACTGCTCAGCATTCAGGGTACTTGGTGGTTATGCCTAGAGAAATGCCATGCAGAAAGTCCTAAGTGCATATGGTTCTGAGTTGGCTTCTTTTCCCATAACCCTTTTGCTTTTATACAGTAAAGGGTTCTGACCAGAGCTTTTGTGTCACCCTGGCTGCCCATTGGGTTTGATGTGGAGCTTAGGTGGAACATGAGTCCCTGACATTGTGGACTCAGGTTTCAGAGGTGCTTCTCAGATCCTCAGCAGGTTCAAGGAGGAGCTCTGAGTAACCTCATTTGCAGATTGGTGGGCCTGATCTCCTGGCTCATTGCCACCAGGTTTCCTACACTGTTCAATACCACTAAATATTGAAATGGGGATGCATACAGAAATAAACACGATTCATTTGTTGCCATCAAAAAGAGCATCTGACAAACTACTTTGGAGAGGTAGAAGGGAGTTTACTTAGACTTTATTTATACTTTATATGTTTTATACATTTAATCAGAAAGCTATAACTTAAATAATTACATAGTAATGATAAATCCAGAGGTTTCACTTCCCACCTCTGAATTTCTGTACATCATTTTATACTTCAGAATTATTTCAATGGGATCAAATGTGCAATATTTTTAGTCTTATTTCTCAGTATCATGAAAATATTAACATCAAATACCAAATCTCGAATGGTTATCTTGCAGTATGCAATCATTTGTAGTTTTCCTTCTTTGAGAATTTGATTTGATTTGATTATAATATAATAGATTAAAATACACTTTAAACATAAAGTGGATTATGAATTATTAGAAACAAAACTTATGTGATGAGAAATATATTTACCTTAGCATACTTTTCTACAAGTTTGACAAAGAGACACATTTTTAATATTCACTGTGTAGAATATATGATTTATAAATCTACACCATATTATTGGTTCTTACATTCAGCAATTTTTGTTTCACATTTTATGTCATGATTTAGGGAATACGTTATGCTGCTTGCTATGTTTTCTTAATTATACTAATATTTTCATTTTAACTAAGAATTAATTTTAACTCATTAAAACTAATAGCCCATTAAAGCAATCTCATTTACCTGCTAACATTGTTTTTTAATTTTCAGTATTATATATATATTCTTGAAATTAATTTAAAGATAATATTTTTGTTTATTAGATATTAAAGGTTTTCTTTCCATGGATAAAACTTATATTTTCTTTTTTTCAAACTATATTTGCCTGTAATCATTGTAACATTTTCTAGGTATAGTTTAGATAAATTATGCTGACTGTTGTAGTGGTTATTACATATAAATACTAAATTACAAATTTAAGACTAAATCAAAGCCTGAACCATAGAAGGGAACTAATTTGATTATACTTTTCAATATTTGAGCCAAAGAAAATCATGTCCTTCACATTTTATATCAGTCAGATGTTATTTTTGGCATTGTTCCTGATCCACAGTTGTATTATTTATGATTAAGGGGCTGGCCATCATCATTTCTAGACCAATACCCTGAAGGAATATAGAGGAACTATGGGAGTCTTTTCTTTCATAGATGAAAATTTAAGTTACAGAAAGGAAATGGAGACAGAGAGGAGGAAATGACACATATGGGTGCATGTCTTCTCCCCAGAAAGAGAAAGAGAGAGAACCTCTATCTATTATATCTACACATCATCTCTTTATATACCACCTCTCTCTCTCTCTCTCCCTCTCTCTCTCTCTCTCTCTCTCTCTTTTGCTCTCTCTCTCTCTCTCTTTTGCTCTCTCTCTCTCAGTCACACACACACACACACACACACACACACACACAATGTATATATATTTATCAAAATGGGTTATAAAGAAGGCCTTAAGTTCATCATTGGTAGCATACTTTATTAAAAAAAAAACCAACAGCCATTTGTACTTAATAAATTCTCAACAAGAAGAAAACCATCCCTGGTACTGGAAATCTAATTAACTAAGTTCTCAATACTAGCAAAGTCATAGTGAGTGTAGGAGAATGTGTGTGTGTGTATATATATATATATATATATATATATATATATATATATATATATACATACATATATATATATGTGTGTGTGTGCATGTCTGTGTCTCTCTGTGTCTGTTTTATATATGTATACATACAAATATAAACATGCATACAATAACAATCAATGAGAAAAGAGGCTATGCATTTGGATGATAGTGGGTAGGGCTTTATGGTAGGGTTTGGAAAGAGGAAAGTAAAGTGAGAAAGGTTCAAATTAGAGTATAATTCAAAAATAAACAACAAAAATGAGAACAAATAAAAATATCTCCTATACTGGAAATGAGTATTACACAAACTTTGCTGTTTTAATACAAATCAAAATGAGCTTGCTTTGTTCCATTTACATTACCAGTGATCAGGTCAGGAAACATATTGGACTATAGTGATGTAGGAGAAAGAGCCTGTGAATTTCAGGCCATCATGGAATATATATAGTAAGACCACATCCCCAAATGAATGAAAGAATGAATGAATAAATAAATAAATCAACCCACCCTGTATATTCCAAATACAGAGAACAATTTGTCTTAGAGTGCAAATAAAAAAGAAATTTATGGCTAGAAAATCTAGATGATTACCACCAGTAATTTGAATTTTACCGGTACTGCTGTCTTTTATTCTTTGCATGTTCTGAGTTAACATGGCACAGAACAAATGCTTGGCAGTTTGGAGTGCATCGTCTATTGTTCATGAAGTACCATCTGCTGTAGCAATCTCAACTGCAGAAAGTTCTTAATGACCACTCTGACTGGTGGTTATAATGGATGCGTCTCTGCTCCTCTTGCAAGATCTATGAGCAATTCCAACCAGAAGGATGACAGTCACAAATCTCAGCAGAGTGTGCAGTTGTTCCAATTCGTCAATCCTTTTAGGATTGTGAAGTTTAACAAAAGGAAGAAAACTAGTTAGTGGAGTTAGAACATGTCTCCATGCATAATGTAATAAGCAATAAACAACACATGCTCATTGCTGAGAGATACACTCTTATAATGAGCAGTATTTCTACACCCGTTCATTACAAGAAACTAGTGAAAACAGTGTTTTAACATATTTTATAGGGAAAACCCAGCACTGCATTGGAATATTTTCACCGTAAGTTCCCATGAGTGTGAAAAGTATTAAAAATGGCAAAAGTAGGCAGAAATTCAAAGAAATCGGTTAAAAAAATAACAATAATTTAACGATGAGACCCTTTGGAACACTGGAATCATAATTTAATGCCAGTTGGTACTTGAAATTTTTTAATTGGATAATTTCATTATTTACATTTCAAATGTTGTCTTCCCCTCCGGAAACCCCAACCTCTGCCTCCATGAGGGTGCTTCCTCACCCTCCCACCCATTCCCTCTCTCCTCACATCTCTGGCATTCATCTACAGTGGAACATGGAGCCTGCGCACCAAGGGCCTCTCCTCCCATTGATGCCCTACAAGGCCCATCTTTTGCTCCATATGCAGCTGGATATGGGTTGATCCGTGTGTTCTCTTTGGTTGGTGGTTTAGGCCCTGGGAACTCTGGAGTGTCTGGTTGATCAATATTGTTTTTCTTCCTATGGGGTTGCACAACAATCCTTTGTCTAACTCCTCCACTGAGGACCCAGTTCTCATTCCAATGGTTGGCTGCAAGCATCTGTCTCTGTATTTGTTATACTCTGGAAGAGCCTCTCAGGAGCTATATCAGGTTCCTGTCAGTATGCACCTCCTGGCATCCCCAATAGTAACTGGGTTTGGTGACTGTATATGGGTTGGATCCCCAGGTGGGGCAGTCTCTGCTCTATACTTTGTCTCCGTATTTCCTCCTGTGAGTATTTTGTTACCCCTTCTAAGAAGGACTGAAGCATCCACACTTTTGTCTTTGTGTTGACATCACAGTCCAGATTCTGTAAGAATCATAGAAACTATAGGTCTTTATAAGAATTCAGGTATTTGAGAATGAAAAGACACATCGTAGAGTCTCCATACTTCACTAGATAATGAATCCTAACTCAGACACTGAGGATCTGCTCAATCATGTCATTTAATAAACTATGTCCTGTCTTCTATTTATAAATAATAAAAAGCACCCACTTACTAACTGATATTATCTAGTAATACATGATAGTAGCAAGACAAATTTCTTAAAATAGTTATAGACTTTATAGTAAATTATTACATAAAAACTACTAATATTGAGTGAAATATGTGCCATGCTCACACTTAGAAAGATATTGAGGGCTTCTCCATTTTTTTCTTCAAGACTGATTTTGAATACATCACAAACATGCTACAATGGGCAACAGTTAAAAATGCAGGACCTTAAAAAAGATTTGAGATATAATGATATATCACACATGTTTTATTAATTGTAACTCAACCTTTAGAAAAATAAAGCTGGAGATGTTTTTAAAAAAAATACAAGGTCTTTACATCAAGATTCCTGCAGGTAAGCAGTTATGTACCATGAATGTTTTCCAATAATGTGATATAAATGGATACACTGCTTCATAAATCTTCCAGAGCTCCTCATGCATTGCTTTGTCAAACCTACTTAGCATTTCCATATTCCTACCCAAAGGGGGAACAAGGAAGCTATGTATTCAGCAACTACTAAGGAAGATTGTTTTCAGATATGCAAGATATCATTGTACTCTAATTTGACAAGATTAGATTTATGGCGTGTTCTTGACACTCACTGCTATACAGTCTTCCATACAGAAGCATTAAACTGGCTGAATTTTCCAAAGCAGAAGTCGAGCTTTAAATGTCACTTTTATTTCCTTAGATGATGTGATGAAATGAAAACCCCATCCAAGCTGTGCGAATATATGGCTTGGGTGGAGCCCAGAGCATTTCATTCTCTTTTCTAACTATCAGAATGGCTAGGCCTGGAAGTTTCTAGCTTCCATGCCATTGAATCTTCTGAAGCCCAGACCTTGCAGCCTACAGTTTCCAGCCTGTCTGCTAAACTAGGCCTAGAATGTTCCAGCTTTCAAGACTTACTGCTGAATACACTCTCTTTCTAGGACTTTCTGAACTTTGGTTGGTTCAGTTCAGCTGTTCTGGTTCAAATTCCTCTCCCAGCTGATTGATTCAAGTTGGCTTCTCTCAGCTTCTGACTGAATTGTACTTCTTAGAAAGACTGGCTCTGAACTGCTCTGAACTGCAATGAACTTCAAGGACTGAACTTACGTATCTCTCCCTCACTACTTTTTAACTAGACTCTCTTTTCTACCTGTTTTTGTGAGAGTTAGACATACCCTATATTCTGTCATATCTTTTCCCTGATTTGTCCCTTTGTCTGTTCCTCAATTAGAAGTCATTCTTTGGGATTAAAGATGTGTACAAATGTCATGTCTCTTTTCTAGCCAGACCTATAAAAGTTGTGTGGCATGTCTGCATTCGAGCTGGATCATATCTTTGGGTGTAATCCCTTGCCAGAGCAGCCATGTTGCTGGATTCAAGTTCCTCTGTACCTATAGATTCCTCTGCCATATAGATGCTGTTTCTATTATTATTTAAATCTGAGCAAGACCAGTTATAAGCATTTGTAATTATGTATTGGGCCATTATGAATATTTACATGTTAAAATTACGACACACACCTTTTTTGGGGGGGTGGCTGGAGAGATGGTTAAGAGCACTGACAGCTCTTCCAGAGGTCCTGAGTTCAATTCCCAGCAACCACATGGTGGCTCACAACCATCTGTAATGAGATCTGATGGCCTCTTCTGGTGTGTCTGAAGGCACCTACATTCTACTAATATATAGTAAATAAAGAAATCTTTTTAAAAAATTACGAGAAAAACTCTGTGAGTTTTGAAGTAGGATTACCTTTGTATTTCTTAATACTACCTATTGCTGACTCAGGCTCTATATGCTATTCAGCAAGAACCTTACCAGTCAATACTATATGTTATTAGAAAGCCATGGCTGGAGGTATTGTTTGTAGTGTCTCTAATAAAAGTGTAACATATCATGGAAAATATGGCCCGACAATAAAGTTTAAGACCTCTGTCAAAGAAAAATGCATCCAAATTAATAGGAAGATATTTAACCTAAAATTGTGTTAGGGTTAAAAAGCATAAAAGTTTATATCCTTTTGTATTCCAAATAAAAATTGTAAAATAAGTTATTTAGTCATATGAGTTTATAAAATATTACAAGTCACAATATAATTACCAACTCCTAAATTAATAATACTCCATGTATTAAATATTTAGTAAAACATCATGAATTTATATTTATTCCTAGGATTTTAATTTTTTATTTTATTTTCCACTTGTCATCTTGCATATGTATACGTATATACATATGTTTATGGATGTGTGTTCATATGATATTTTATATATGTGAATTTATACATAATACTGTATGCTGAATTACTAAAGTAATAAAATGAATTGTTAGATGCAATGTAAGGTGTCACTTATATTTTAGTTTGAAATTAGTTATATCGAGAGCAAAGAAAAGGATTTTTTATTATTAGTATCTGAAGTATCTAGTATTTAAAGTTCAATCTGAGAGTGAAATTACTAGTGATATATATTTATATATGTAATATATATATTATATATTATATATATATTATATATTACATATGTATTATATATATAGTACATATATATTATATATATATTATATATATATATATATATATTACATATGTTACTTGACAAATGTTCAGAATTTAAAAACATGTATGGGCCAAACTCAGAGAGGGACTCATTAGCAAACATAGAGTAATATATCCAATGTCTTGAAATGAGTTCCTAGAATGTAAAATAAGCTTACGAACTTAGAAAATCAAAACCTTCAAGGATGATACCCTCCACTGACACAATCATTGTTTTAGTACTGAATTCACACTTTCTGAGAACATGGACAATATAGGATATGCATATATTTCATATGTATATTTTTGCACAATGAAGTATGTGAATTTTTTCTATGAGGTTTTTTTCTATGAGAATTGGCCTCCCAGGAGTGCTAACACACCTAAAATCACAGCTCTCTAAACCCCATTAATGCCCAGAGGATGCTGGTCTCTGAAGAGTGCTGACACACCTAAGATCACAGGCTCACAGGCCCACAGGAGGGACAGCTCCAGTGAGAGATAGCATGACCAACTATCACCAGAGATAACCTGATGTTGAGATACAAGCACAAGAACCTAAGCAACAGAAACTAAGTCTACTTGGCATCATCAGAAACCAGTTTTCCCTCCACAGCAAGCCCCTTATATCCCAACACTCCTGAAAAGCAAGATTCAGATTTGAAATCACATCTCATGGTGATGAAGGAAGAATTTAAGAAGGACATAAATAAGTATCTTAAAGAAGTACAGAAGAACCCAGGTAGTCAGGTAGATGCCCTTAAAGAGGAAACACAGAAATCTCTTAAAGAATTACAGAAAAAACAAAACCAAACAGGAGAAGGAATTGAACAGCCTTCTAGAATCTAAAAATGGAAATAAAAACAATAAAGAAATCACAAAGGGAGACGACCCTGGGGGGGGGCAGGGAAAATAATAGGAGCCATAGGCACAAGCATCCCCAACAGAATACAAGAGATAGTAGAGAGAATCTCAGGGTTATAAGATACCATAGAAAACATTGACACAACAGTTAAAAAATGCAAAATGCAAAAGCTCTTAACCCAAAACATCCAAGAAATCCAGGACACAATGAGAAGACCAAACCTAGAGTAATAGGTATAGAAGAGAATGAAGACTCCCAAATTAGAGGGCCAGTAAATATCTTCAACAAAATTATAGAAGAAAACTTCCCTAACCTAAGGAAAAAGATGCTCATGAAAATTCAAGAAGCGTACAAAACTTCAAATAGATTGGACCTGAAAAGAAATTTCTCCCATCACATAATAATCAAAATAACAAGCGCACAAAACAAAGAACAAATATTAAAAGCATTAAGGGGAAAAAGGTCAAGTAACATATAAAAGCAGACCTATCATAATTGCACTAGACTTCTCACCAGAGACTATGAAAGCTAGAAGATCCTGGGTAGATGTCATGCAGACGCTAAGAGAAGACAAACGCTACAATACTCAGCCAAACTATATATATTCACCCCATTCACCCCACCAGAACTCTAAACTTCTTGGGGCCTCCAGACTCTTGAGCATTAGGTACATTTTCTCTGACTGAAACCAGACCTGGGAGTCCTCTACTGTATATGTGTTGGAGGCCTCATCTCAGCTAGTGTATGCTGCCTGATTGATGATCCAGTGTCTACGAGATGTCAGGGGTCCAATTCAATTGAGACTGCTGGCCCTCCTATAGATTTGCCCTTCTCCTTTGCTTCCTCCAGCTTTCCCCTTATTTAACCAGAGGGGTCCGCAGCTTCTATTCATTGGTTGGGTGCACATATCGGCAACTGACTCCTTCAACAGCTTGTTAGGTCTTTTTATGAATGCTCTATACGTTCAGTAATAGTGTCAGTTGTTGGGGCTTCCCCTAGAGTTGGAACCCACTTTGGGCCTGTCGCTGCACCTTCTTTTTCTCATGCTCTTCACCATTTCCATCCCTGCATTTCTTTCCGACAGGAATAATTGTGGGTCAGAGCATTAGCTGTGGGATAGGAACCCTATCCCTCACTTGATGCCCTGTCTTTCCTCTGGAGTTGGATACAAAAAGTCCCCTCTCCCCACTATAGAGCTTTTCATCTAGGGTCCCTTTTTTTAAGTCCTGAGAGTCTATCATTCCCCAGGTCTCTGGTATATTCTAGAGGGTCTTCCCAACCACCTTCCTCCCAAGCTCACCTATTTCCATCTTTCTGCTGGTCCTCCAGGCTTCAGTCCTTTTCCTCCACCCAATTCCAGATCATGTTCCCCTTTCTCCTTTCCCATCCCCTTTTATTTCACTGTCACTCCATCCCTGTCCCCCGTGTTTGCTTTCTTCTCCATCCCAAATGGAACTGAGGCATCCTCACTTGGATTCTTCAGCTTGTTGACCTTTTGTGTTCTGTGGACAGTATCTTGGGTATTCTGTATTTTTAATTTTATTTTTATTTTGGCTAATATTCACATATTAGTGAGAACATACAGTGCCTGTCCTTTTGGGTCTGAATTACCTCACTCAGGGTGACATTTTCTAGTTCCATACATTTGTCTTCAAAGCTCAGGATATCTTCATTCTTAATAGCTGAATAATATTCCATTGTGTAAATGAAACACATGTTATGTATCCATTCTCTGTCATGGACCATCTGGGTTGATTCCAGCTTCTGGCTATCACTAATAGGACTGCTATGAACAGAGTGGAATGTGGAATGGTGGGGTATCTTTGGGGTATATTCCCAAGAGTGTTATTTCTGGACATTTAGGTAGGTCTGTTTTCAATTTTCTGAGGAACCTCCAAATCGATTTCCAGAGTGGTTGTAGCATTTTGCAATCCCACCAGCAATGAAGAAGTGTTCCTCTTTCTTCACATCCTTGACAGCATGTGTTGTCACCTGAGGTTTTGATCTTAGCCATTCTGAGTGTGTAAGGTGGAATCTCAGGGTCATTTTGATTTGCATTTCTCTGGTCACTAAGGACTTTGAACATTTCTTTAGGTGCTTCTCAGACACTTGAGCTTCCTCTGTTGTGAACTTTTGGTTTAGTTCTATACCTGATTTTTTCGATTGGGTAGTTTGTTGTTGTTGTTGTAAGCTTCTTGAGGTCTTTATACTTGGATGTTAGCCCCTATCAGATGTGCGGTTAGTGAAGAATTTTTTCCCAATCTGTTTGATGCTGATTTGTTTTATTGATTATAATTTTTGCCTTACAGAAATTTTCTAGTTTCATGATGTCACATTTATCAATTCTTGATCTTACACCTTGAGCCATTAGAATTCTGTTTATGAAACTCCTGCCTATGTTAATGAGTTCAAGGCTGTTCCTACGTTCTCTTCTGTTGGATTCAGTGTTTCTGGTTTTATGTTGAGGTGCTTGATCCACTTAGACATGAGCTTTGTGCATGGTCACAAATATGGGTCTATTTTCATTTTTCTATAAACAGAGAGCCAGTTCGACCAGCATTATTTACTGAAGATGCTTTCTTTTTCCCATTGTATATTTGTGGCTTCTTTGTCAAAGATCAAATGTGGTTTAATTTCTGGGTCTCCAAGTCTTTTTGATCAACCTGCTTGTCTCTATACCAATACCATGTAATTTTTTGTTGTTGTTGTTGTTTTGTTTTGGTTTTTTTTTGTTTTTTTGTTTTGTTTTGTTTTTTTTTTATCACTACTACTCTGTAGTAGAGCATGAGGTCAGGGATGTTGATTCCCACAGCCATTTTTTTTATTATGAACTTGAGTATTTCTTATATACATTTCGAGTGTTATTCCCTTTCCCGCTTTCCGGGCAAATATCCCCCTTCCCCCTTCCCTTTCTTATGGGTGTTCCCCTCCCCATCATCCCCCCGTTGCCGCCCTCCCCCCAACAGTCTAGTTCACTGGGGGTTCAGTCTTAGCAGGACCCAGGGATTCCCCTTCCGCTGGTGCTCTTACTAGGATATTCATTGCTACCTATGAGGTCAGAGTCCAGGGTCAGTCCATGTATAGTCTTTAGGTAGTGGCTTAGTCTCTGGAAGCTCTGGTTGCTTGGCATTGTTGTTCATATGGGGTCTCGAGCCCCTTCAAGCTCTTACAGTTCTTTCTCTGATTTCTTCAACGGCACAGCCATTCTTTTATTGTTAAGAATGGTTTTTGCTATTCTGTTTTTTGTTTGTTTGTTTGTTTGTTTTTGGCTTTCTTTCTTCCTTCCTTCCTTCCTTCCTTCCTTCCTTCCTTCCTTCCTTTCTTTCTTTCTTTCTTTTTTACCTTTCCAGATGAATTTTAGAATTGTTCTTTACATATCTTTGAAGAATTGTGTTGGGATTTTGATAGGGATTGCACTGAATCTGTAGAGGGCCTTTGGGAGGATAGCCATTTTTATTATGTTAATTCTGTCAATCCATGAGTATGGGAGATCTCTCTATTTTCTGAGATCTTCTTTGATTTCTTTCTCGAGAGAATTGAAGTTCTTATCATAGAAGTATTTCACTTGTTTTGTTAGAGTTACCCAAGATATTTTATATTTTCTATGTCTACTGTGAAAGGAATTGCTTCCCTAGTTTCTTTTTCAGTCTATCATTTATAAAAAAGAAGGCTACTGGTTTATTCAAGATAATTTTGTATCTGTCCAATGTGCTGAAGTTGTTTATCAGATGGAGAAGTTCTCTGGTAGAATTTTTGGGGTCACTTATATATAGTATCATATTCTCTACAAATAGTGCCAATCTGTATCCCCTTGATCTCTTATTAATTACCATAGATGGAGAAGTCAAGATATTCCATGACAAAAACAAATTTATACAATATCTTTTGACAAATCTTGCCCTACAAAGGATAATATATGGAAAACTCCAACACAAGGAGGGAAACTACCCCTAGAAACAGTAAGAAAGTAGTTTTCTTTCAATAGAAAACAAAAGAAAATAGCTATATGTACTGGCTAGTTTTGTGTGTCAACTTGACACAAGCTGGAGTTATCACAGAAAAGGAACCTCCGTTGTGGAAATGCCTTCATACGACTCAGTTGTAAATCATTTTCTCAACTAGTGGTCAAGGTGGGAGGACCCAGCCCCTTTGTGGGTGGTTCCATCCCTGGGCTGGTGATCTTGGGTTCTATAAAAAAGCAAGTTGAGCAAGCCAGGGGAAGCAAGCCAGTAAGAAACATCTCTCCATGGTCTCTATAACAGCTCCTGCTTCCTGACCTGCTTGAGTTCCAGTCCTGACTTCCTTTGGTGATGAAACAGCAATGTGTAATTGTAAGCTGAATAAACCCTTTCCTCCCCAACTTGCACTTTGGTCATGATGTTTGGGTAGGAATAGAAACCCTGACTAAGAAACCATACAAAGATATTTCTACCTGTAACAACAAAAATAAAATAGGAAACAAAATTTGCCTTCCCTTAATATCTCTTAATATCAATGGACTCAGTTCCTCAATAAACAGACAAAGACTGATAGACTGGATTGTAAACAGGACCCAGCAGAATGCAGTATACAGGAAACACACCTCAGTGAGAATGACAGGCATTACCACAGAGTAAAAGGCTGGAAAAAATCCAAGCCAATGATCCCAAGAAATAAGCCGGAGTAGCCATTACAGTATTGAAAAATTTTGACTTTCAACCAAAAGTTATCAAAAAAGATAAGGAAGCACATTTCATACTCAGTAAAGGAAAAATCTACCAAGATGAACTCTCAATTTTGAACATCTATGCTCCAAGTGCAAGGGCACTAAAAAAAATTGCTAAAGCTCAAATCACACATTTGTATCTCACACAAAATAGTAGGAGACTTTAACAACACACTCTGAGCAATGGAAACAGAAACTAAACAGAGACACAGAGAAACTAAGAGAAGTTATAAACCAAATGAATTTAAGTGATATCTATTGAACATTTTATCCTAATACAAAGGCATGTAGCTCCTTCTCAGCAACTCATGGTACCTTTTCCAAAATTGACTGCATAATCAGTCACAAAACAGGTCTCAACAGATACAAGAAAATTGAAATAATCCCATGCAACCTATAAGATCACCAAGGACTAAGATTGATCTTCAATTGTAACAAAAACATCAGAAAGTCCATATATATATGGAAGCTGAAAAATGCTCTAATCAATGATAAATTAGTCAAAGAAGAAATAAAGAAATTGAAGACATTTTAGACTTTAATGAAAATTAAGGCACAACATACTCAAACTTATACAACACAATGAAAGAATGGCTAAGAGGAAAACTCTTAACTCTGAGTGCCTCCAAAAGAAATTGGAGAGAGCATACACTAACAGCTTGATAGTAAATCTGAAAGGTCTAGAACAACAACAAAAAAAGTCAATAAACACAAGAGGAGTAGATGGCAGGAAATAATCGAACTTAGGGCTGAAATCAACCTAATAGAAACAGAAAGAACTATAGAAAGAATTAACAAAACCAAGAGTTGGTTCTTTGAGAAAAATCAATAAAATAGATAAACACTTGGCTAGACTAACAAGAGGGCACAGAGAGAGTATCTAAATTAAGAAAATCAGAAATGAAAGTGTGACATAACAACAGAAAGTTAGGAAATCCAAAAAAATCATTAGATGCTACGACAAAACCTATGCTCAAAAAACTGGGAAATCTGGATGAAATGGAAAATTTTCTAGAAAGATATTGGGTACCAAATTTAAATTAGGATCAGATAAACCATCTAAACAATTCCATAACCCCTAAAGAAATAGAAGCATTCCCTAAAATACTCCCAACATATAAAGTTCAGGACCAGATGGTTTGAGTGCAAATAGTCTCAGACCTTCAAAGAAGACCTAATACAAATACTCTTCAAACTATTACACAAAATAGGAACACAAGGAACACTACCCAGTGTATTCTATGAAGCCACAATTACACTTATACCTAAGCCACACAAACATCCAACAAAATAGAGAACTGAAGACCAATTTACTTTATGAATATCAGTGCAAAATACTCAATAAAATGCTTGCAAAACAAGTCTAAGAACACGAAAATTATCATTCAGTATGATGAAGTAATCTTCATCTCAGGGATGGACTGACGGCTCAATGTATGGATATCTACTGAAATATTCAACAATATAAACAAACTCAAAAATACAATGCACTTGACCATTTCATTAGATGCTGGAAAAAAGCATTTGTAAAAATTCAACAGCCCTTCATGAGAAAAGTCTTGGAAAGATCAGGAATTTAAAGCCCATACATAAGCATACAAAAAGCAGTTTACAACAAAACAGTAGCCACCATCAAACTAAATGGAGAGAAACTTGAAGCAATCACATGAAAATCAGGGAGTAGTGAAGGCTGCCAACTGTCTCTCTGTACCTATTCAATATAGTACTCAAAGTCCTAGCCAGAGCAATTAGACCACAAAAGGAGGTTAAAGAGATACAAATTGGAAAGGAAGAATTCAAAATATCATTAGTTGCAGAAGATATGGTAGTATACTTAAGTGATCCCAAAAATTGAGAAACATCTGCAAAGTGGCTGGATATAAAATTAACTCAAACATCTTCTCAAAGGGTAAACTGGCTGATAAAGAAATTAGGGAAATGATACCCTTCACAATAGTCACAAATAATAAAAACACTTCTGTGTGACTAAAAATTAGCAAGTGAAAGATCTATATGACAAGGACTTCAAGTCCCTGAAGAAAGAAATTAACAAAGATCTCACAAGATAGAAAAATCTCCCATGCTTATGGATTGGCAGAAGTAGAGTAAAAATGGCCTTCTTGCTGAAAGCAATCTACAGATTCAATGACATTCCAATCAAAGTTCCAACTCAAAACTTCATAAAGTTAGAAAGAACAATTTTCAAATCCATTTGGAATAAAAAAAATCAGCATAGTGAAAAACTATTCTGAACAATGAAAGATTGTCTGGGGAAATCACCATCCCTGACCTTAAGCTTGATTACAGAGCAATAGTGATAAAAGCTGTATGGGCACTGTCATTAGAACAAAACTACAATGAGCAGATTGGGAAAAGATCTTTACAAAATCCTACATCTGTTAGAGGGTTAATATTCAATATATCCAAGGAACAAAAGAAGTTAGACTCCAAAGAGAAAAATAACCCTATTAAAATGGGGTACAGAGCTAAACCAGAATTCTCAGCTGAGTAATACAGAATGGCTAAGAAGCACCTAAAGAAATGTTTACCATCATTCATCATCAGGGAAATGCAAATCAAAACAACCCTGAGATCCCACCTCACTCCAGTCAGAATGGGGAGAATAAAATCTCAGGTGACAGCAGATGCTGACAGGAATGTGGAGAAAGAGAAATACTCTTCCATTGTTGGTGGGATTGTAAGTTGGTACAACCAATCTGGAAAGCAGTGTGGTGGTTTCTCAGAAAATTGGACATAGTACTACCTGAGGACCAAACAATACTACTCCTGGGCCTATATCCAAAAGATGCTCCAGTATATAACAAGGACACATGCTCCACTATGTTCATTGCAGCTTTATTTATAATAGCCTGAAACTGTAAAGAACCCAGATGCCCTTCAACAGAGGAATGGATTCAGAAAATGTGGTACATTTATACAATGGAGTACTACTCTGCTCTTAAAAACAATGACTTCATGAAAATCTTAGGCAAATGGATGATACTAGAACTTATCATCCTGAGTGAGGTAACCCAATCACAAAAGGACATAAACAGTATTCACTCACTGTTAAGTGGATATTAGCCCAAAAGTTGAGAATACCCTAGATACTATTCACAGAATATATGTAGCTCAAGAAGAAGGAAGACCAAAATACGGATGCCTCAGTTCTTCTTAGAAGGGAGGATGAAATGCTCATGGAAGGTAGAGAGTGGTTGGGATTTGGGACCAAGAAAGAAGAAGGAGGCAAAAGAAGGGGGCATGATCAGGTATGGAAGGAGACAAGGATGATATATAGAAGGTCATGAATTTGAAAGTAAGTATGTAACAATGGAGAATGGGGAACTGGGGGTAGCCACCAGCAAGTCCCAGGTGAGAAGAAAGCAAGAGGCTCCCAAGAACCTAGGGGGATGAGATTAAATGAAATGCCCCAAAAGGGGAGGGAGAACTTGTAGAGACCATATCCAGAGGTTAGGCAAGAGCCCTGTTTGGGAGATGGTGCTACCTACTCATCTACAAATTTTTAATTCAGAATGGCTCCTGTCTAACCTGTTTAAAGGAAATACAGGGACAAAATGTGGAGCAGAGACTGAAAAACACCAGAGACTTCCCAACCTGTGATTCAGCCCATATGCATACTGCCACCAATTCCAGACAATATTGCTGATGCCAAGATGTGTATGCTGAGAGCCTGCTATAATGCTCTCCTGAGAATCTCTGTCATTGTCTGACAAATACAAAAGCTAATGCTCATAGCCAAACATTGGACTGAGCATGTAGACCCTAGTGGAGGAGTTAAAGGACTGAAGGAGTTGATGGGGTTGGCAAGAACATAGGAACAACAAAAATATCAACCAATAACCCACCCCCAGAGCTCCCACAGACTAAACCATCAACCAAAGAGTTCATGTGGAGGAACCCATGGCTCCAGGAGCATATGTAATGGAGCATTGCCTTGCTGGGCATCAATGGGAGGAGAGGCTCTTGTTCCTGTGAAGACTTGAATCCCCAGTGCAGGGGAATGGCAGGGCATTGAGGACAATGGATAGGTGGGTGGGGGGAGTACCCTTATATAAGCTGGGTGAGGGGAGAGAGGATAGGGGTCCCAGAGGAGAAACTGGAAAGGGAATAATCTTTAAAATGTAAATACATAAAATATCCAATTTTACATGTCTAAGAAATAAAAAGCTATGTGAACTGCCACACTGACAAAGACAAATTAACTCATTCAGTGGCTTTAGTGGTCCCATCTGTCCATTTATTTAGTGGGGCTGATAAGGGACTATTTGAGGCAAGAAATCTACAGCAGTGACTGAAAAGGACTTGCTCCTCCTCTATGGAATTGTATTTCCACAATTCCAAGTCTTTTCTCTTATCAAGAATCTGTAACATCTGTGACATTTCAGCTGATGTGTCTTGAGATGCTATTTTTCAGCATCTGTCATTTGATTGTCTGAAGCTGTGAACCATGAATATAATATAAACTTCTTGGTGGTAGGAGCTAAAGTCTGTTATTTCATTTCCTCCATCTTTATGTGCAGTTTATTTGATTATACTATAGGAAAGTTGGGTAGAATTGTGGCCTGCTCTACTTCAAAATGGAACATTGATTGTGAGTCTATTTCTGTGTAGTTTTTGAAGGTGAATGGGGAATTTAGATTTGCAATCATTTGTTTATTTCACTGACTAAAGAAGCAAACAATATATTTTAGGTAAGAAGATATTGTGCTATTATATCCACACACTGTAATTATGGGACAACATGAACTCCAGCAGAATAATACACATTTTTGTTCTTAAACTTCTATATTTTTACTCTTAAAATTACTTCTGTAAAGGTTGCACACTTTGCACTCTGAATCAACTTGTAGGTTTAGTATCCACCACAGCATTTCTGAAATTCCATGGCCAACTTTTGGCCTCTGTCAAACTAATCTAATTGTCCGGCCAGAATCCCTTGTCTTTCCTGCATCAGTTTTCATTTCATTTCATTGTTTGCGATACTAGACTCAGAGAACTTGGTGAACTTTGAACTGCCATATTGATATAGGATGTGTAGATTTTTCTAAGTAAAACAAAAGTCTTTGTTACAAGACAATGTCAACCTTTCTCTGTTGTTCTTGATTCATTAGAGCAGATTTTGAAAACATAAGTGGACTCTCCATTAGCAGTGTTTACAAGCAGTAATTAAGTATTTCACTCAATTATTTATGTCATGTTTCTGAAATAGTCCAATAAGTACTTGCATATTGGTATCCTCTATTGAAATTATATAACAATTTGTTTTATTTCTCTTATGAGAATAAAATTGTCAATTTTAATATAAAATCTTTACAATACAAAGGGACAATGAAGACAGAAATTTATGCAAAATCATCCCATACAGTCACAGGTCTCTAATTTTCAGAACATGCAGCAATGAGAAAAACCCATAAAACACATTTTAATATGGTCAAGCAATTTATAATGGTCTTTGTGTTGTAAGGCTGTATACCAAGAACTTTTCTGAAATCAATTTGTAAGAGCAAAAGTTCTTTGGACTCCTGGGTTGTCTGGTTTAGAATGCAATCCAGAACATGTGAAATTTAAAGGTTGCAGCAGCTTGGTTTTCCACGACATTTCACTGCAATGTTACTGCTTTGGATACATAATAGATTAGTAAAATGTTTGCTTCCCCCGTGGGATTTCATTCCTGGTGTTTTGGTTGTGATGAGATCAATAATACTCAAATTTCCCTTTGGATTTAATAAGAATCTTACATATAAGTGAGAATAACCTCACCTCAGCTCCACAACTTTTGGCCACTGTTGCAACAGGTAGTAGCTTATAATGGCATTTCTTGCTTTCCTCTATTATTGCCTGTTTTACCCTCTACACCCTGTTTTCATTTTATTATGATCAAATAAGATCCTCTCCAGTGATAGTTTACATTCTATCTTGTGAGTAAACCAGTTCTCTCAGTAGTCAGGCTTTTTATTGAAAATATGGTGAAAGCCAAAATAAAACTTAGCTCCAGTAAGTGAGATATGAGAACAAATAGGTTCAAGTTCATTACATGTTGATCACATGAACACAAACACACACACACACACACACACACACACACATTTTTCTAAAGTATGTTTCAACAACTTTTTTTAACACCATGTTTTCTTTCTAGAAACACATTTTGTTATTCTACTCTGGTTTCTTCTGTACAATAATGATTGTTCACTGATTTTACTAATTGTGCACTAATGCTTCTCAAAATTTTGATCAAAATGGCTATGAGATATCTTCCTCCTCCAAAGTGATTAATTGAAAACCAGGTTTATTTAGTAAGCCTAATTATTTGTTAGTAATTTCTAAATATTTTTTATAATACTTATAAGAAGAAAGAAGTAAGAAAGGTGTGAGGTCATGATCATTATTTTGAATTATGGATGTGGGGGAAGAGAAATGTGAAGAAATAGAGAGGGACAAGGAAATAAAGAGGAAAGACAGGGAGAAAGTTATTTATTGCTTCCTTTTTTCATTAGTATATGCATGTTTTTATAGGGTACATATGTGGGGAAACTAACAGAAGTATAGAAATTGTATAATTGATTAAACGATTTCTTGTCTCCCCTCTTTTGCCAGAGAATATCTTGCAAACAGTACACCATTGCGCATAGAGTTTGTGACTAGCTGGGTATCTGTGTTTCTCCTTTGGCAGCATACAGAGTATCTTTATGTACCAAAGTTGTTAGAATGTAAATGTAAATGGTCTTAGTGAGCACTGAGTTGCTATCTTCAATTTTAATGGGTTGTGTGGTAGGTGTTATCTTTAACAAGGGGACCTTAGTGACATTTTGTTCAAACAATCTATTGTCTCACCAACAGTATTAGTTGTTTGGAGATTACAATTAGGCCTCTTCGACTAAAACCTCTCTTTCATGTAGCCCAATGCCAATATCAGAAGCTTTGTTTGGTGACAAGGAATGGACATTTGGGACACTGCCTCCCCCATAATTTGGCAATTTCATTTAGGTCACTTTCATAGATGTATATATTTTAGTAGATTTCTACTATATTAGGTTGCCAGTCTACCCATCAAATGCCCCATAATTTTAGCTCTCTTATCTTTTACTCCTTCCCACAGACACTGTTTCACGGAAACTAAGATCAATTATGATATAGAACCTCATGAAATAGGGAAGCTTCTGCCCAGCAAAGGATACTGTCCTTTGGACAAAGTGGCAGTCTACAAAATGGAAAAACAAGGTATTTAACAACTATGTATCAAATAGAGAGCTAATATCAAAAATGTATAATGACCTCAAGAAACTAGATATTAAGAAGACAAATAACCCGAGCTCAAATTACTCACAAAATAATTCTTTACTGTTCTTTTCATTTAAACTCTTTCTCCCATAGTTTAGTTTTTATTCATATTACATTCCAATCATACTACCCCTCCCTCCTTTCCTTCTACTCCTGTCCTTAAAAGTCCCTTTCAAATCACTCTTTCCCATTCTCCTTAGATAAGAAGAAGCCTATGTCTTAGATAGGGTTTCCATTGCTGTGAAGAAACATAATTGCTTCAAAGTCAACACCACTTGGTTGTCTTACACATTACCAACTCCAGCTTCATCTCAAGGTACAACCTTATGTATCTCTGGAACACAGCCTTTTTTTGCTTGCAGAAAACACTTCCCAGAAGGTTTCACCTCAGCGTTTCTGGTCTCTTCTTAATCATGGCTAATTTCTTAGCTTCAGATTACCAGCATTAATTGTCAATGTATATTGTTTCAATACATTCATTCTCTGACTAATATTTGCTGTTCTGAAATCTGCTCTTTAGATTGACTTTGAACTCAAAGATTTGCATTCCTGTCTCTTAAGTGCTGGGAGTAAAGGGACAATCGCTCAAGCTTGGACTTAAGCTTTTCTCTCCTTGGAACTTTCCCTGTATCAGGTTGGCCTTGCATTTGGACATGTGCTTGTATCTATTTCTTGGTATTCACAGCATGTGCCAGCATTCCTGGACCTAAGTTTTCATGACCACTCTGCCTTAAGACCCAGATCAAAAGATTTTATCATCCCATGTCAATATTCAGATCAAAATTCTATGTTTTTCAGTCTCAATATCCGGATCAAAGATGTGATTTCTTGAGTGTAGTTCATGCCAGATCAAAATTCCAAGTGGAAAAAAAAAACCAACGTAGTAATAAAACTTAACATTCCTATAGCAGTTGCAAACACATAAACAATAAACTTACTGGGTCGAATTTTGTCTTGAGGGTACTATTTCCTTAATTCCATTTAATGTCTTTGGACTCATGATCTAACTCAGTTGCACCACTTCCTGTAGTCACTGTAATACTTGAACCATTCATTTTGCATTTTTCTCTCTAAGTGTGCTATGCTTTATCAAGATGGGGTTCACAATAGTAAAGCACAGTGTAGAGTCTAAACTGGGTTGGTTACATTGTCAATGAAATTTATCTGAAACTCTTCAGCTAAGTCTCAAGCAGACTTCAGGCAGACTTTCTGAAGAAAGTAGCCACATTCTTCACCAAGTTACAACAAGAATAATCTCTAGGCAACATACTAAAATTCTTCTCCTATGATACATCATGAGCCAGGCCTCCACAGTTCAAATCACTTTCAGAATCAATATCTTCTACATTCCTACTAGGATGGCCCGCTAAACCCTATTCAATGCATTCCACTGCTCGACAAATACAAAATTACATAATCACTATAACTCCAAAATTCATGGCCAAGCCTTTCACATCTACACCCTACTTGTGGTACTGACTTCTGTCTTATGTTAGGCTTTCCATTGCTGTAAAGCCACACTAAGACTAGGGCTACTCTAATAAAGAAAAGCATTACTTGAGGCTGACTTCAATTTCACATTTTCTGTCCATTGTCATCATGGTAGGAAGAAAAGCAACATCTAAGCAGCCATGATACTGGGAGATCTGAGAAGTCTGAATGTTGACCTTAAGGCATCCTGTAGGAGACTGGCACTTTCACACAGGGCATATCTTGAGGGTAGGACTTCCAAGGCCATACTCTCGGTTTCATGCTTCCTCCAATGAGATCACATCTATTCCAACAAAGACACACCGACACCTCCTCATAATTTCTTGAAGTAGAACTATTCCAAATTTTCTGAGAACTGCCAAACTGATTTGAAAAGAGGTTATTCAAGTTTGGACTCCCCCAGCAATGGAGGAGTGTTCCCATTGCTCCACATCCCCACCAGTGTGTGCTGTCACTTGAGTTTTTGATCCTGTAGATTCTGATGAGGGCAGTATGGGATCTGAGTCATTTTGATTTGCATTTCCCTGATCACTAAGGAAGAAGAACTTCTCTTTAAGCATTTCTTGGACATTCAAGATACCTATGCTGTGAAATCTCTGTTTAGCTTTGTATCCCATTTTAAAATTTAGTTACATTGTTTCTTGATGTCTAATTCTTTTTGTATTCTTTCTATATTTTGTATATTAGTCTTATGTTGGATATAGGGTTCATGAAAATTCTTTCCCATTTTGTAGGCTTCCATTTTGTACTATTGATGTTGCTCTTAAGCTTTTCAGTTTAATGAAATTCAATTTATTAATTTTTGATCTTAGGATGTGAGCTATTAGTATTCTGTTTAAGAATTTATCTCCTGTACCAATGAGTTCAAGACAGGTTCTGATGTTCACTTCTAATAGATTTAGTTTGTCCAGTTTTATGTTGAGGTCTTTGACCCACTTGTGTTGCTGTAAAATTATATAAAAAATGTTTGTCTTTTATCCCTCACTAGATCCGCACTGTAGTGCCCCAAAATATCTGGTAGATTTTTTCATCTCATACATTCCAATTCCATGGTTGCCTAGTGTCTCCAGCTAATAGGCCTAGTGTCACATACTCTCTTGAACTTAAATTGCCACATGAAAGAACACACAACACAATAACCTCTGATCCAATTGATAATATATAATTTGCTAATCTAGACACACAAAGCCCTGTACACATCCATCCCTTAAAAATATTCATAACAACCTATAAAGGTGCAGAGATGATTCTTAACATCAGCCTCCATGTTCTCTCTGCTTTTCTCCCACCTTGCTTTAGTCTCCTCCTCTCTCTAAAACTTTTCTCCTGCCTATCCTTCCTTCTTGTCCAATGATAGGCCTTGTTCTTTCTTGTATCTGTCTTCACCGGTATGACATCCTACAGACTTGGACTTGAGTTCTATGCAGGGTCATAGATAAGGTTCTATTTGCATTTTACATATGCTAACACTCAGTTATAACAGCACCATTTGCTGAAGATGCTTTCATTTTCCAAACTCATTGTATGAGACCACAATCACCCTAATATCTAAATCACAAAAAGACTTAACAAAGGAAGAGTATTTCAGGCCAATTTCCCTTTATGGATATCAATGCAGAAATACTCAATAAAACACTCCCAAACTGAATCCAAGTACACATCAAAAACATCATCTACCATGATCAAGTAGGCTTCATCCCAGTGATGCAGTGATAACTCAATATATGAAGATCCATTACTATAATCCACCATATAAGCAAAGAAAAAGAAAAAAAGTCACATGATAATCTCATCAAGTGCTGAAAAAGTCTGAAAAATCCAACAGCACCTCATGTTAAATGTCTTGGAGAAATCAGGAAATACAAGGTTCATGTTGAAACATAATAAAATCAATACATAGCAAGTCAATAGCCAATATCAACTAAATGGAGAGAACTTTAAAGCAATTTCACTAAAATCAGGGATAAGACAAGTCTGCCCACTCTCTCCCTATCTAATCATCATAGTACTTGAAGATCTAGCCAGAGCAATAAGAGAACTAAAGGGCATTAAGGGGATACAAATTGGAAATGAAGAAGTCAAAGTATTGCTATTCACAGAGGATATGATAGTGTACATAAGTGTTCCCAAAAATTCTACCAGAGAACTCCCACAGCTGATAAACACCTTCAGAAAAGTAGCTGGATATACAATAAACATTAAAAATCAGTAGTTCTTTATATAAACTTAATATGGACTGAGAAAGAAATTCGGGAAATAAAATGCTTTATAATAGCAACAAACAAGATAAAATATCTTGGTGTGATGGTTTGCATATGCTTGGCCCAGGGGGTGGCACGATTAGAAAGTATGGCCTTGTTGGAGGAAGTGTGTCACTGTTGGGGTGGGCTTAGAGACTCTCCTTCTAGCTGCCCGAGGATGCTCAGTCTGTTCCTGGCTTCCTTCAGGTGAAGATGTAGAACTCAGCTCCTCCTGCACCATGCCTGCCTGGATGCTGCCATGTTCCAGCCTTGATGATAATGAACTGAACCTCTGAACCTGTAAGTCAGCCCCAATTAAATGTTGGCCTTTATAAAACTTACATTGGTCATGGTGTCGGTTCACAGCAATAAGACCCTAACTAAGACACTCAGTGTAATTCTAACCAAGCAAGCGAAAGATTAATATGACAAAAACTTGAAGTCTCTGAAGAAAGAAACTGAGAAATACATCAGAAGATGGATAGACCCCCCATGCTGCTCATGGATCAATAGGATTAGCATATTACAAGTGGACATCTTTAAAAAAACCAATTTATAGATTTAATTCAATTCCCATCAAAATTCCAAGAAAATTCTTTACAGACCTTGAAAGAGTAATTCTCAATTTCGTATAGAAAAACAAAAGCCCGGTGTAGCTAAAACAATCTTGTACAAAAATAGAAATTCAGACAGTATCCTGATTTTCGGCTATCCCACTGATTAATAGTAATAAAATCTACATGACATTGGCATAAAAACAGATAGGTTCATCCAGAAATAAACCCATATACCTATGGACACTTAATATTTGACAGAGAAGCCCAAAGCCATTCAATGGAAAGACAAAATACTTCTTTAAAAGAATTTAGCATTAAGAATAAAAAAAATGTATCAGGCATGGTGCTATGTGACTGAATCCCAGTCTTTTGAAGGTTGATGCAGGAAAAATGTCATATGGAACCTGGGTTACATAGAAAACGTCAGGTCAGCCAAAACTCTACATACCAAAATCTTACTTCTCCACTGAAAATGCAGAGAATGAAAAGAATAAAAGAAAGAAACGCTATGTCTATTGTTAACCACAAAGGACTATATGTATGTGTATATAATTATATAAAGCATACTTTACGCACAAATATATTACCTACATAAAGTAATTAAGCATGATACCTTCAGTTGTGCATTTTTCCATCCACTTCCATTTAGATTTATAAATGATTTTCATATATGTTAGATAGTTGCTATAACTGTAAGTTCTATTACTTCTTGGCCTTTTGGCTAAGATCAACTGTATAACTGTAAGTTCTATTTTTCTTAACATGAAGAAACAGAGTGCTATTTTGTATTGTGTATATCTTTCCTTACCAACATGAAAATTATCTGAGCAAAACAAAAGGAATATTTTTTTACAAAATATATACATAATGTCGTCATCTCTGAGGATCGGTTAGATGGTGAGAATTTTGGATTCTTTACATTATATAAAAAAAGCAGGAACTTCCTTAGATAAAGAATATTGCCACTTGAATGTGATGACCTGAGTTCAGTCCCAGGAAAGGAGAGAGGTGCCCATATTCAGGGAACTCAAATATAGGTACCTATAAAGAAAAATATGCACACATACAAGAAATGCATGAAAAAAGACAATTAAATAGCTTTAACAAAAGTAAGGCTATTTTTATGTAACAATAAATTATCAGTTTAATAGACTGTCGTAAACTTTCTGCAATGATTAAATTAAATTTAAAATTTTTTAACTACCGAAATTTTAGTTTTATATAGACTAGTCTAGATTGGTACTATATTGTAAGTCTTGCTCCCGAAACACAGCTAGTGCACTACCTGTGCTAGCTGAGTTCCTCTGAACTTACCATCCCCCATCTTCACAGTCATAAGCCCAGCTCTGGAAATTCAACTAATGTGGAAAATTCATAAGAGGATATTTAAAGATGAGTAGTTATAAGGACTTCTTGTAATCTTAAATTGACTTCCCAATCAGCCTCTTCTAGTGACTGATATGGAATTATATCATCAAGCATGCTGTGAAACTATTTAAATATTACACATTCAAATTTTTCTCTAACAACTTCTTTTTAAAACATGCTATTTTTCATCTCCTATTTCATAACACAATGTCCATACCTCTTTATAGCTCTTTTTCATATACTTATCTGTCTGACCTCAAGGACACAAATTATTCAAGTCCTTAACAGGGTCTGCACCTTAATGGGCTTTGTACCTCAAGCTTTGGAAATGTCCTCTGATGACATTCCTTTAAGAATTTGCTATTTCTTCCCACTTCAATAACACAAAGTAGATGCCTCTCTTATATCTTGCAAAGAGCCTTTTCCTGTACCTATTTTCCTAGCCTCAAGGACAGAGCTTAATCATGTTTTAATGAGATTCAGAACACCTATTTCAAAGTCATTTATGTAGTTTTGAAGTTTTTTTTTTCATCGCCTTACACAGAATTTTTTGGCAATATAAAGTGCAGAAATATTATGTATTAGAATGGGACAAGTCCGACATTATTTTATCATACCAAATGTCTGAAAGGCAGCTTGAGACATGCAACAAGTAAAAGAAATGGTGAATTTAAATGTCTTTACTTTTTTAAATGACTCAGAATATTTCAGGACTCAGAGAAATTGGAGGAAAAAATGTCTTTCTTGAAAGATTTTGCTCTTATCACATGTCCACAAGAAATAAGGACTAGGAAAAATCTATATATTCTAATAATTAAGTTTTGAGCAATGTTCCTAGGCAGCTACATAGTTATTAGTGCCTGATAGTCACTGTTGGGAAGCAAAGTGATAGAATATTTATCTCTGAACTGGGGAGGACCACACCTTCCCAGCTGAAACTTAAAAGATAAAGAAAGGATGAGAGTATTTCTGTCTTTGCAACATGAAACTTAAAAAAATCATTGTTTTGATATACACCTATTCTGCAGGTTTAAATGAGAGAGATATCAATCAATGTATGTGTAGGATTAAAGTGGTTGAAAGACTGTTAGTGGAGAACATCATCAACATAGTAAGAACTGTCTTTTTTCTACCCACCTTCCACCATGGTTTGGTTTATTTACTGCTGGCCGTCATATTAGAGGAAATGAGAATGAGCAACATTTTAACCTTCCATCCTGTGGTTGATTGAAGTCAAAGAAGAAAGATTTAGTTCAAAGTCAATCTCTGAATTCTAGTGAGTGACAGAGGGTTAGACATTTTCTTACCTTAAAAACTGAAAATTGGCTAGGATGATTGCAATGCCCATTTGAAGGAGCCAAAAATAAGCAAAAATTTCTTTTTTTATTTCAGTGTGTGTGTGTGTGTGTGTACGTGTGTGTGTGTGTGTGTGTGTGTGTGTGTGTGTGTGATGCTCATGTACCTAGTTCACTAGAATTAGAATTACAAATATCTGTGAAGCACCATGTGGGTGAACCTAGGCACACTGAAATACCAGCAAGGCCTTTTAACTTCCAAGCCATCCTTATAACCCCAGCAACTGTATTGTTATCTATTTCAAGTACCTGAAACCTATGTTAAATTATACCAGTGCCAAAAAGTTTAGATTTAGCAAAATAATTGCCTGTAATTCCTTACAGTACACTCTATCACCCCTGTTTTTATTACATGGATCATATTTAATTGCACTGACTTCAATGCCCTGCATTTTTGTAGAATTATAAGAGCAAATTTTACAGTGATTACTTACATTATCTTCTTTCCATGTAAATGATATCCAAGTCACATGACTTCTAGAAAAGTATAAAACTCAGTAGTCAGGAAATTCATATTGTCCATGTGTAATAACTATTCCTAATTTCTGTTAACAGCTTGGAATTTCTACATAAAAGATAATAATTAAGTTTTAAATCTGATTTTCTTCATTCTCATCCCCCCTTCCAAAATGTCAGTATAAAAAAGACATTTTATATAATATTGTCTGATACTGTGTGCCAACACAAGCTAGAGTCAACAGAGATGAGAGCCTCAATTATGAAAATGCCTCCATAAGATCCAGATCTAAGGCATTTTCTCCATCAATGATCAATGAAGGATGGACCTATACATTTTGAGAAAGGCATAAACCATTGTGGTGGTGCCAACCCTGGGCTGGTGGTCCCTAGATATTATAAAAAGGCAGACAGAGAAATCTATGTGCAGCAAGCCTGGAAACAGCGTTAGTTTATGGCCTCTGCATCAGCTCCTGCCTCCAAGTTTTCACCATTTGAGTTTCTGCCCTCACTTCCTTTGGTGATGAACACCAATGTAGAAATATAAGCTGAATAAGCCCTTTCTGCCCCAACTTCCTTTTTTGTCATAATGCTTTATCACAGCAATAGAAACCCTAACAAGACAGCCTCATACTTTTATCAGATGTTCTAGAATGCTGGACCAGTCACTGGGAAGGAACCAGTGAAAACTGAAATGAATTCATTGTGGAAACTGGCATTTGCTTTTGTTTATGTTTTTTTCCAAACAACTAAAGCTACATATAGAGCCCTGTTATTTGGAATATGGTATGGAAAACTCAGAAATATTTGAGTGGCTGAAAAATGTAAATTGTGAATAAAAAAAGCCAAGAAAGGAGTCATGAATTGTTCAACAGTCACTTACTGTGATATTTATTAACAATTATAATTGTAGTCACAATAATTTTCTTATGTTAGTGCTAAGAGAAGGAAACATTCTGGAGCAAATATTGTTACTAGATACAGCGAATGAATTATTATTTTGCATACTTTTCTTAAAAATGCTTAAAATCAAGACAACATTCCATTCCTATAATGTGATAAATCTAAAGATTTTACATAGGACAATATACAGTCTCTATCAGATGTTATTTATCCTATAATACAGAGAATGAATAAATTTCAAAGAGTACCGTATTTTAGGGCTTATAATTGTTAGGAAGTGTATGTCGAGTTTCCTGAGAAATAGACTCTGAATTGTAAAATGTTAAATATGACAATTAGGAGCATTCTAAGTAATATTACCCATAATTAAGTGGGAGAAACAGGACTGAAAATGAATATTTTAGGACTATTTTGTGATTTATTTATTTAGTGAATATGAGTACAGTATAGCTCTCTTAGACACACCAGAAAAGGGCATCAGATCTTATTACCAATGTTTATGAGCCACCATGTGGTTGCTGGGATTTGAACACAGGGCCTCTGGAAGAGTAGTTAATGCTTTTTATATTTTTATTGGATATTTTTTATTTACATTTCAAATGTTATTCCATTTCCCGGTGTCTTGTCAATAAGCCCTCTATCCCCTCCCTCTTCCCTTCTATATGGGTGTTCTCTTTCTCATTCACCCCCCTTCTTGACCCCCTCCCCCATACTGGGCATCCAACCTTGGCAGGAACAAGGGCTTCTCCTTCTTTTGGTGTCCAAGAAGGTCATCCTCTGCTACATATGCAGTTGGAGCCCAGGGTCAGTCCATGTATAGTCTTTGGGGAGTGGTTTAGTCCCTGGGAACTCTGGTTCATTGGCATTGTTGTTCTTATGGGATTGTAAGCCCCTTCAAATCTTTCAATCCTTTCTCTAATTTCTCAAACAAGGGTCCCGTTCTCAGTTCAATGTTTGCTGCTAGCATTCACCTCTGTATTTGACAAGCTCTGGCTGTGTCTCTCCAGAGATATCTATATCTGGTCCTTTTCAGCACACATTTTTTGGCTTCATCGATCTTATCTAGTTTTGGTGAGTATATATAAATGGGCCAAATGTCGGTTAGGCTCTGAATGGCTATTCCTTCAGTCTCTGCTCTAAACTTTGCCTCCATATCCCCTCCTATGAATATTTTTGCATTTCCCTGATGACTAAGGATTTTCAACATTTAAAAGTATGTTAAGGTACTTCTCAGTCATTTGATTTTTCTCAGCTGAGAATTCTTTGTTTAACTCTGTACTCCATTTTTAAATAGGGTTATTTGGCTCTCTGGAGTCTAACTTCGAGAGTTCTTTGTATATTTTAGATATTAGCCCTCTATAAGATGTAGGATTAGTAAAGATCCCTTCAAAATCTGTCGGTTGCCATTTTGTCCTAATGATAGTGTCCTTTGCCTTACAGAAGCTTGGCAGTTTTATGAGGTCCCATTCGTCGATTCTTGATCTTAGAGCATAAACCACTGGTTCACTAAATGAAGAACTAGGATTTTGTGATAGCTCTTCACAATTATTTTGTACTACATAAAAGGGGAAGGAATTTATACTTGTACACAATTTTAACAGTTTGTGTATGGACTTTAGTAAGAATAGGAGTATAATTGAAATAAAAACATCTTATCAGCTACATCAAGTTTGTGTAGTCATTAGGGAAACATCTCTGAGCCCTGGGCAACATTCAGGGAGAAGGGAAAGAATGCCTTGTTCTTGGAAGAGGGTAGGGTTGGGGATTTCAACTGTGTCCAGTAGTAGCTTAGACAAGACATAGTAGTTTTAGAATCAATAGTTTCAAGGAAGATGATAAATATCAGATCTTATAACCATTTAAGCAAAATATAATTCTAAAATATGGGCTATCACATTTCAATCTTTCACTTTTTCTTAAAAAAATCTCAATGATCAACTGCTTTTCTTTTCTAACTTGAAGATCTAAATTTTATGATGTACTCTACAAAATATGTGTAATTTAGTCAATTAGTTTTTGAAGACATACCAAATATTTATAATTAAATTTTCAGATTAATTTGTATCCAGTCAGTAATTATAGTGTTGACTCTCTGGTTTGAATATCTTTTGTTGAACATTATCATTATAGCATAAGCAGGTAGAACAAATTATATTTCTAACTCTCAAGATCTTTGGTACAGACACTTACTTTATATTATGTCAAATTATCTAGTGACCAAACAGCATGAAGAAGAAGAGTTTGCAAGGTTAAAAACAAAGCTACATTCTGCTGTATATGCTTCTCTGCAATGTTTCCTTGTATTTAATTCAAAAGCTGACTTCTTATTAAAAATGAGCTATTATCAATATGTCTATGTGAATTCATAAATTAAAAATTGAGCAGTCACATAACTCATAGTAAGTTCTGCTTTATAGAATGATATATTGTCATTCCTATGTGATCCTTTATATCAGACAGAAGGAAGAAGGATTAATTATAGAATTGCCACTATTGGAAGCCACCTGTTCTTTATGATGAACATTGGCCTGAGTAACCTGTGCTTACAATTTGTAATTGTAGAACATTATGGATGAAAGAATGAAATGCCTATAATTTCACATGACTGACTTTGAAAACTCTAGAACTATAAAACCCTACCTGTCTATATAATAATACATTTCTTGATTTCATTAGGATAAACATCTTGGCACAAATTCAAAATTTTAATGTTAGAGGAATATTGAACTGTTTAGTCAGAGAATTGTAAATCTTTAATCAAAATACAACTTTGTCTTAATTAAAATTATCTATAATTTTTAAAATTTAGAGTAATTTTTCTCAATGTGTAAAATATAAGATACAGAGTTGTAATGTTTTCTTGGATAATATATATGGAGAGTATATATATATATATATATATATATATATATATATATATATACCCTAAAATTTTACTTGTCCTGATCTGACATCTGGATTTAGTTTGTCCTGTGTTAATTTAATGTTTTTGATATTTAGAAGGAGATAAAATGTTTAAAGTGGAATTAGCTTATTCAAGCCTTGAGAGAGTTAAAAACATTCATAGTACAAAAGTGAAATATAATGCTTTGCAGCTTTAATTTTGCTTTATGCTGTTTTTCACAAGCTATGTTCACCTAGCATAAGGAGAAAATGCAGGTCTTATTCTTATTCTATGCAAAGTTATTTAATTTGATCTGCTGGTGAAACATAATAAAGGAGATGTTTTAAATATTTTTTTTACCTCAAGAAGGCAGTATAGAATTTTGGTTAACTCTCAAATAACATTCAACCTGAATTATAGTAGCAATTTGTCTGTACCAAGGTTGACAGTAACAGAGAATATTCAGTCAACTCACACTTGGTCTCACCTGGTGTGGGAAGCTTAGTAGTTATCAAACCTCAATTCCTTTTTTTATCACTGTTTGATTAAGAATGTTAGTATCATGCATTCCTTGAAGCACATCAAGTACATACTTCAGTTAATTTATAATTAAAAGCAGTATATTAATTCATACAATATAAGATATGTTGAAGTATTGATGCTATTTATTAGATTCTCAAAGCTTAGAAAGATGAGTTGATCTTTATTGTTTCAAAGGACAGGATTTCACTATGTAGTCCTGCCTATCATAGAATTCAATATTTAGACTTCAAACTCATAGGGATCCATCTGCTTCTTCCTCCTAGTTTCTGGTGTATCTGTACAACCATGCTCAGTAAGTTGAGTATCCTTAATAGAATTATGTATTTCCTTTTTTAATTCTAGGACAATTCTAGGACAATTCTAGAAACTTGTCAACAGATTTCTTTATATAACTGGATTTATTTTGTTTTAATTACATCATTATTTTGTGTTTTAATGAACTCGAGAGTTATTGTGTTCTTTTGTATCCCTTTTATGAGCTTCTAGAAATGTCTAATATGATCTTCTTGGTTTTATCTTCAGGAACCATTTAGTTATAAATTCAACTTTAAAATGTGTTCTACCCATTGAAGGAATCTTAGAAAGGACTGAAAGAGCTTGAAGGGGCTTGAGATCCCATATGAACAACAAGGCCAACCAACCAGAGCTTCCAGGACTAAGCCACTATCCAAAGAATAGACATGGACTGACCCTGGGCTCCAACCTCATAGGTAGCAATGAATAGCCTAGTAAGGGCACCAGTGGAAGGGGAAGCCCTTGGTCCTGCCAAGACTGAACCCCCAGTGAACGTGATTGTTGGGGGGGAGGGTGGTAATGGGGGAAGGATGGGGAGGGGAACACCCATACAGAAGAGGAGGGGTTAGGGGGATGTTACCTGGAGACTGGGAAGGGGAATAAAAATCAAAATGTAAATAAGAAATACTCAAGTTAATAAAGATGGAAAAATGTGTTCTATTTAGAGTATATACACATATATATTATATATACACATATATAATATATGTCAAAAATTCATTCTTATAATACCCGTGGTATAATCAAGAACTTCCAAAATGTTTATGGCAAATTTTATTTTATAGTTTGTATATATTAATGTTTATAAAAACATTATGAATCTCCATTTTAATTCATTTGTGAGTTTCAAAACTATGTTTCTGATCTTTTAATGAGACAGTATAATATCTCATTTGATTCAACTCCAAAGAACTCATTCTTGTATTCAATAGAAAGTAGAAAATTATAATCAAAAGCAAGATAATATTACTCCAAAAGTATCTCTTACTTATATTTGAGTACAGAAATATATTTAGTGAATTATTTTCTTTGTACTCTAAATTCAAGCATAAACATTTTTGAAGTACAACATAACTCTCTCAAAACTCATATCTAATTCTTCAATTCCTGCATATTTTTAATAATTTTAATTCTGTATTTCATATCATTAAAAGCATGAATCCTTTCTATATGATTTTAAGATGATTATATATTCTATAATATAGGGACTCATAAGTTGTCTATGAATAAGCTATCACACACAAACACACATACACACACACACAAACACAAACACATCATAATAGATATGTTTGTTCATATGTATTGCTGAACATATATTTGCTTATTTTTACATTTTCTTGAAAAGTTCCCATGGCAAAATATATTCACACACGTTACCAATGTTACTTAGTTACATGTTCCTACAATCTTTTCTTTATTAATTTTATTTTTTTCACTCCAGATTTTTTTCTCCTCCTGGTCCACCCTCCAATTTTTCCACATCCCTTACCTCCTCCCACTCATGTCCTCACTTCCACCTCATCCCTGTCTCTACCATGATGTCCCAACCACACCTACCACACCAGACTTAAAATGGCCCGTCGCCTCCAGTCTTCAGAGGGTTCGGTGCATCTTCTCTGACTAAACCAAGATTTGGTAGTTTTCTGCTCTATTTGTGTTGGGGGTCTCATAACAGCAGGTGTATGCTGCTTGGTTGGTGATCCAGTGTCTGAGAGATCTCGGTGGCCTAGGTTTATTGAGAATGTTGGTCCTCTTAAAGGGATCCATTCCTCCTCAATTTCCTCCAGCTTTTCCCTAATTCAACCAGAGGAGTCAGCAGCTTCTCTTCATTGGTTGGGTACACATATCTGCATCTGATTCTTTCAGCTGCATGTTGGGGATTTCAGAGGGCAGCCATGATAGATCTCTTTATGGTAGCACTCCATAGCCTCAGTAATAATGTCAGGCCTTGGTGACTCCCCTTGAGCTAGATCCAACTTTGAGCCTGGACCTTCTTTGCCTCAGGCTCTTCTCCATTTTTTTCCCTGTATTTCTCTCAGACAGGAAGAATTATGGGTCAGAGTTTGGACTGTGTGATAGGAACCTCATCCTTCAATTGATGATCTGTCATTCTCCTGGAGGTGGTCTCTACAAGTTTCCTCTCTCCACTGTAGGGTATTTCAATTAGAGTACCTCCGCTTGAGTCCTCAGTCTCTCTCACTTCCCAGGTCTCTGGTACATTCTGGAAGGTCCTCCCAACAATTTATTTCCCTAGGTTACCTGTTTCCATTCTTTCTGCTTCTATTCCTCAGAGTTTCAGTCTTTTTGCCCTACTCAATTGCAGATCATGCTTCCTTTTCCTCTTTCCCCTCTCTCCTCTCCCCTTCCCCTCCTGGCCCCTCTCTTCTTCCCCCATTTTGGTTGCTTTCTTATCCCTCATGTTTTCTTATTCATATCCATCAGCCAATTACAAGATGAAATTTTGTGGTATTTTGCTAAAAATAAATCAATGTCATAAAATTAGTAAAACTTTATATTTTTTCTTTTATTTTCTTCATAATTAACTTTTTTTCTGCTAAATCTAGTATAGAGTATAGAACATCATGTGAAGATCACTATTCATCATACATTATTACAATTCTTTCTTCTTCAAGCCATATTTTAAATTATTGATATATTTATTCACTTTTGGTTCAAAACCATATTAACAAAATAATAGAACTTAATCAGATGATCATGTTTATTAGTATATACCATCAGAATTAACTGAAAATGCAAAATTACTTGAAAATAACAAAAATCCATGAAGGTAATACTTCTGAAGGCAGAATATTATTAAAATGTTACTGTTACTGCTTTGGTAGAAATATTAATTTGACTTTACTACCTGATCATATCATATACTATTTTTTCTTGGGGATATTTTAAATTTTTCAACACTTTCTGATATGGAAAAATCTGAGTTCATAAGAATTGTGTCTGTCTTTGAGTTGATAGTCTATCTACAAAGGTATATATAATAATAAGAGCAAGTGTGCTGTGTTACTGAATTTGCTATTTATACATGGGTAATATTTTGAGAAATAAATAAAAAAAGTTATAAAATAATGATGAACTATATTCCAAAGTCTAAAAGGCTTAATTTAATTACATACTAACATTTTAAGTAATCAATATATAGAATAGGAAGTTAATATAGGTAGCTTAGTGTATTCACCCTATTGGGAGTGACCACTTAAGGTCCCTATTTGAATGCATAATCTGAATTAACTACTTTCACTTCTAAAAATATACTCTTGGTATAAGTGAGGACATAATATATCATACATATGGATAAATATGATCTTGAATTGATAGGGAGATAGTCAGTTGATTGAAAAAATAATAGATGGATAGATGACTGATAGATGATAGATATAAGACAGACAGATGAAATATAGATAGACAGACAGACAGACAGACAGACAGACAGACAGATAGATAGCGAAACATATAGATTATTTTAAGGTCAATTTTGTCCTAATGAGTTTTATATAGTGGAAACAACAGGTCTAGGTTGCTTAGTAAAATATTAAAAGGATTTACAGCAGTCACTATAACTGAGAACTTAAGCTAGAAATTAAATCATGCACCTAAGTGGCCAATTTGGGTTCAAATTTGCATTCGCATCAAACATCATATGTTTATTAATAGCACTGCTAATCTCTTACATTGAAATGGTAGCTGAATTTAATTAGTCCACCTAAACAGGCTTGCATTCCAAGTCAATTCTGGGAAGATTACAAGAGACTTCCTGTTACACACACTTTCTCACTGAAAGAGACCTTAAAATAAAATTTTATTTTTCCTGAGTATAAATACTTTAATATAATGTTTATTTTTTGAGGCACTAATAAGAATTTCAATGTATTAAGAACTGCTGAATATTGTAATTTTTCTAGAGGATCAAATGTACAGTTCACCAAGAGAATAAACGTTAATGGAAATGTTTATTCATTCTTATACTAATTTAAATTATGTGTGCATGTGTGCCTATATGTGGATATGGAAAGAAGTGCAGATGCCCATAGAGACTGGAGTCAGGTAATCATCTAAAGCTAGAGTTAAAAGCATTGTAGATGCTGGGACCTAAACTTAGGTCTTGTGCAGTACCAGTAAATGCTCTTAAACCTGAGCTACCAGTTCATTCTGAGGAGAACAATTAATATTTATTTTTGTTGTGGTAAATTTTTCTGTATCATAATGATTTTATTGATTATTTGGGAATGTCCCATCATGGATCCACATCATACTCATTTCTCAGTTTTCTCAGGTGCATACCCCAGCCTTGTGACCTCCTCCAGCAAGAAGAAAAAGGTGAGTCTAAGGTAAAAGAAGATAAGGAGGATGAGAAAGATGAGGAGGAGGAGGGAGTAGAAGAAAAGAAAGAGAAAGAGAAAAAGAAGAAATGTAAATTGTGTTGTTCAAATATTCACAAGAGCATGGCCAAAGTCCCAGAAGCCAGCCCCTTAATGAAAACTGAATCTTGACATACCTTCAGGAATGAGTTTTTAACATGGACATCTACTTTATTTACTAACTCAGCATTTCCATAACAGGAAGATAGAAGCTTGGAGGGCTAGGGTTGAGTGTTAAAATAGATTCACATATTGATGTTTGTGTATTTTTAAAGATACAGGTGTCAGAGTTTGATTTGGGAGAATGATTTTCTTCATGAGGATTCTAACTTCATCATTGATGGATTCCTAATTTAATGGTATTATTATAAAATAATGTTATTGTTGAAATTATTATTATTATTATAAATTATATAAAATAGTTCTCATGGAACTTAATATTATTACAAATTATTGAATAAAATGATTATTGTTGAAGCTATAAGGTCAGACTCAGTTGGAGGAATGCAAGTCACTGTGGCATTTTATGGAAAGGTATTCTGTGACTTCTACAACTCCCCATTGCTCTGCTTGCTGTCCAATGTGAGGTGAGTACTTTTGCTCTAGCTCATGGTCCTCATGTGATGTCCATCCTTGCTTCTCTTTTACAACAGTTAGGACTGCTCACCATGCCCTGAAAAACCATAAGTAAAGTGTTCACTCATATATCTTTCCTAGGCCATGAAAAGGCTTACACATGCAGTGTGTCTATTGGAAGTAATGTATTCATACTTACTTCAATTCCTTCTACTGTATTATTTAGTGTGAGAACACACAATGAATCACATCAGAAGTCACACATAAGCTGCAATGCACACAATATGTGAACAGTCACTACTCTTACATTTGCAACTAGAAGTTGTCAGTATTACCTTACAGTTGTTTTATATTGTCATTTCTTGCTCGATCTTTAATATTGATAACTTTACTGACAAACTCTATTCTCCAAGTGGCAATGATGAACTATTGAGAATAGGTTCATATCTATTTTTCCTAAAGTCAGGCATCCTCCTTTTTTCACCTTGATCAGCTCAATACAGGAATGCAGCTTTTAAACAAAGGTACAGAGCACAAATAGCCAAGGGACATTCTTAAAGACTGTGTGCTGCCGAAGCATCTCAGAATATTGATCTGAGAATAAAGCAAATGGAACAACACATTGATCGGAAAGAAGGAAAAGCAGGTGGAAGCTACAGAACAGAGAGAAGCATCAGGTCTGCCGAAGAAGTGGGGTGCAACTTGCCAAGAGAACTGAAGCACATAGTAAAGATAAAAGTGTAGAAAGAATTTTAAGGTGAAACTAGGAGAATTTTGATCAAATAATTCATACTTTGAAATTTCAAAGTGAACCCCATGGAGAGGAAAAAGTTTTAATGAAATCCCCAGCAGTTAGAAAAGCACTAAAGTGACTGAAGTTTAGTTGCAGCTTGTACCTAAACATGGAGGACTTTTATAAACCCCTAGTCTCAACAGGTTTTGTTTCCTATGGGTATCCCTCCAAGCCATTGTCAATTACAGTGATAACAATGGTATAGTCATAGTGCATACCCTGAATCCAACATTAGAATACAACAGGACAAGACCACTGGCCAAATAAAAGTTTGTTTCCAATGTCCAATTTCCAGTGTGTTTCCTTGATAAATCTACTTAGCCCTTTCTCTCTCTCTCTCTCTCTCTCTCTCTCTCTCTCTCTCTATATATATATATATATATATATATATATATATAAATAGATAGATATAGATAGATGATATAGATATAGATATAGATATAGATATAGATATAGATATAGATATAGATATAGATATAGATATAGATATAGATATAGATATAGATATAGATATAGATATAGATATAGATATAGATATAGATATAGATATAGATATAGATATAGATATAGATATAGATATAGAGATATAGATATAGATAGACAGACAGACAGACAGATAGATAGATAGATAGATAGACAGATATAGATAGATATAGATATAGATATAGATATAGATATAGATATAGATATAGATATAGATATAGATATAGATATAGATATAGATATAGATATAGATATAGATATAGATATATCCTCTCTCTTATTGGATATTTTATTTATATTTTAAATGATTTACATTTATAATATTATGCTTTTTCCCAGTTTCCTCTCCAGAATATCCTATCCCATGACCCCAGTCCCTGCTTCTATGAGGGTGCTTCCCCATCCACCCACTCCTGCCTCTCTGCCCTGGCATTCCTCTATACTAGGGCCTTCCCAAGACCAAAGGCCTCTCCTCCCATTGATGCCTAACAAGCTCATCCTCTGCCACAATTGTGTCTGGTGCCATGGGTCACTCCGTGTGTACTCTTTGGTTGGTGGTTTAGTCCCATGGAGCTCGGTGGTTCTGATTAGTTGTTATTGTTGCTCTTCTTGTGGGGTTGCAAGCCCCCTCAGTTACCTCAGTCCTTTCTCTAACTCCTCCATTGGGGACCTCCTGCTCAATCCAATCTGCTTCTATATTTGTCAGCTTCTAGAAGAGCCTATCGGGAGACAGCTATATCAGACTCCTGTCAGCAAGCACTTCTTGGCATCCGCAAGAGTCTGGATTGGGTGTCTGTATATGGATCCCCAGGTGGGGCAGTCTCTGGATGCAGGATAACATCAGGTCATAATGAGGTGACTTTTTCCATCTTTATTAACTTGAGTATTTCTTATTTACATTTCGATTGTTATTCCCTTCCCAGTTTCCAGGCCAACATCCCCCAACCCCTCCCCATCCCCTTCTCTATGGGTATTCCCCTCCCCATTCTCCTCCCACTACAGCCCTCTCCCCAACAATCACGTTCACTGGGGGTTCAGTCTTGGCAGGACCAAGGGCTTCCCCTTCCATTGGTGCTCTTACTAGGCTATTCATTGCTACGTATGCCGTTGGAGTCTAGGGTCAGTCCATGTATATATAGTCTTTGGGTAGTGGCTTAGTCCCTGGAAGCTCTGGTTGGTTGGCATTGATTTTCTTTTGAGGTCCCAAGCCCCTTCAAGCTCTTTTAGTCCTTTCTAAGATTCTCATTCAGAGCCTGCCCCACATGTGACCCATACATATACAGCCACCAAACTAGGTAAGATGGATGAAGCAAAGAAGTGCAGGCCAACAAGGACCGGATGTAGAGCTCTCCTGAGAGACACAACCAGAATACAGCAAATACATAGGCGAATGCCAGCAGCAAACCACTGAACTGAGAACAGGACCCCCCATTGAATGAGGTGATTTGTAAAGGATGAACACAAGTTTCCTGAGTTGTCAGTCTACACTACTCTGATAGCTGCACCAGCAGCTCTATTCCCCAGTTTGGCATGCTTTCAAGATGGCATCATTTACCCTTTTCCTCATTTCTTGTTACGACAAAACATTATGATGAATCCAGCCACCTCACCCATTTATTCCTCAACTCAGTCTAGTACAAACTAGACAAATGTAACAGCCACTTTCTTATGCCTCTAGTGTATTTCTGCTAGTCTTGTATGACCACCTTTTTTCATTCATAGCCTCCAATCAATCTACCATCCTTTAGTGACATTAAAGACAGATTTTCTAAAATATTAATATCAAATTCAATAAATTAAAGAAAAGAAGTGATCCAACATTATCAGAGCTGTACTGCCTATTGTGAAACTCATCTTACAGGATGGTTACATACATTATAATTAATTGATAACATTTTCTACAAATGAAAAAATACAAAGACTTCATAGGAACCAGAAGTAAAGTATTCAGTCGATATTTTTCATATTGTTTATTAACAGATATGATGATATTCTGAATGAATCGTGGTAGAAAATTTACTAGTAATAATTCTATGTGCTTTTTATTACTTATTTTAAATCTGCTATTAACTCCTGTAATAGCTTTCATTGAAAGTTCAGTTCTATAAGGTTACTGTTATTTCAAAGTCCTATTAAAATTGAAACTGTAACTGCCATTATTCCATGGGGGAAAATGCTGTTAAGTATCATAAAACAGTTCCATGTTTGCTTGTTTGATTTTCTTCACATGCAAAAGCATTTCTTACTCCTGACTGAAACAACTGCACATTCATGAAAGCCATTATATATTTTAGGAAACCTATGTTTTGTTCATTCTTTTGTTAAATAAAACCATTATTTCAACATCAGTACTCGAATGAACTAGAAATAGGACAGAAGAGATGAGTATAAAATACATTTTACTGGAGTGAATATTAACTACTGGGGAAAACACTTCTGATTCAGCTTTATATTTGCATCTGGGGTCGTGTAATTATTTTCTGTGAGCTGTATACAAAAATGTTGGAAAACGTGCATGTTGGGAGATATTTGGAATAGTGATTGTTGCTTCCTGTTATTTTCGTTGTTAGAGAAAATTCTGTCTAGATATAATAAAAAATTTAAAAAATGTTGGAAAACTACAGAAGTATGCTACATATGTCCTTTTATCATCTTGACTCCATATCATCTTTACACAAAAGATACTTAAATTGCAGGCATGGTTTCATCTCATAAATAAATCATGTTCTCTAAATCAGCCTGCGTGGTATTACTTTTGATAAAATCTATTCTTACATGTCCATCCATTGGCAGGGATGACTTCCATTTTTAAAACTTGGTTAAAATATTTTCCTCCTTGTAAATCTCTCCAGATTGGTTCTTCCCCACATGACCACATTTCCTCCAAATCTTGGCTGGATCCAGTCTTTTCATAGACTTGTAAAGGTGGGAAGGAGTAACAACTGTGCCCCTAATAGGTACCCATACTAATTTCTTCCACAGAAATTTATCAGCATGTAGGAACTGACATTTCTTGACAATGTCTTCCACAAATACAGGGAAGCAGAGCTTTGGTGATTTTACTTTACTTTTCAAGGAAGAATTTTGAAGGCAAAAGGTAATATATGTGCATAGACAGATTTTATTTTAATCTTATTTCATCTTTTTTTTAATTATTAGATATATTTCACTTTTCCCCCATCTTTATTAAATTGAGTATTTCTTATTTACATTTCAAATGTTATTCCATTTCCCGGTTTTCAGGCCACCATCCCCCTAACTTCTATATGGGAATTCCCCTCCCCATCCTCCTCCCATTACTGCCCTCCCCCCAAGAATCCCGTTCACTGGGGGTCCAGCCTACCACTAGTGCCCTTACTAGGCTATTCACTGCTACATATGCAGTTGGAGCCAAGGGTAAGTCCATGTATAGACTTTGGGTAGTGGCTTAGTCCCTGGAAGCTCTGGTTGGTTGGCATTGTTGTTTATATGGGGTCTCAAGCCCCTTAAGCTCTTTCAGTCCTTTCTCTGATACCTTCAACTGGGGTCCTGTTCTCAGTTCAGTGGTTTGCTGCTGGCATTCGCCTAAGTAATTGCCATATTCTGGCTGTGTCTCTCAGGAGAGATATATATCCGGGTCCTGTCAGCATGCACTTCTTTGCTTCATCCATCTTATCTAATTGTATATGTATGGGCCACATGTGGGGCAGGATCTGAATGGGCGTTCCTTCAGGCTCTGTTCTAAATTTTGCCTCCTTATTCCCTCCTAAGGATATTCTTGTTCCCCTTTTAAAGAAGGAATGAAACATCTGTATTTTGGTCATCCTTCTTGAGTTCCATGTGTTCTGTGCATTTAGGGTATATTGAGCACTGGCCTAATACCCACTTATCAATGAGTGCTTACCATGTGTGTTTTCTGTGATTGGGTTACCTCACTCAGGATGATATTTTCCAGTTCCATCCATTTGCCTATGAATTTCATAAAGTCATTGTTTTTGATAGCTGATTAGTATTCCATTGTGTAAATGTACACATTTTCTGTATCCATTCCTCTGTTGAAGGACATTTGGGTTCTTTCCAGCTTCTGGCTATTATAAATAAGGCTGCGATGAACATAGTGGAGCATGTGTCTTTGTTGGAGCACCTTTTGGGTATATGCCGAAGAAAGGTATAGCTGGGTCCTCAGGTAATGGAATGTCCAATTGTCTGAGGAACCTCCAGACTGATTTCCAGAATTTTTGTACCTATCTGCAATCCCACCAATAAGGGAGGAGTGTTCCTCTTTCTCCACATCCTCACCAACATCTGCTGTCACCTGAGTTTTTGATCTTAGCCATTCTGACTGGTATGAGGTGGAATCTCAGGGTTGTTTTGATTTGCACTTCCCTTATGACTAAAGAAGTTGAACATTTCTTTAAGTGCTTCTCAGTCATTCAGCATTCCTCAGCTGTGAATTCTTTTATTTAGCTCTGAATCCCATTTTTAATAGGGTTATTTGTTTCCTTGCAATCTAACATCGTAAGATCTTTGCATATTTTGGATATAAGCCCTCTATCAGTTGTAGGAATTGTAAAGATCTTTTTCCAATCTGTTGGTTGCCATTTTATCCTAACAAGAGTGTCCTTTGCCTTACAGAAGCTTTGTAGTTTTATGAGATCCCATTTGTTGACTCTTGATCTTAGAGCTAAAGCCATTGGTGTTTTGTTGAGGAAATTTTCTCCAGAGCCTATGTGTTCGAGAGTCTTCCCCACTTTTTCTTCTATCAGTTTGAGTGTTCCTCATTTGATTTGGAGGTCCTTGATCAACTTGTACTTAAGCTTTGTACAGGGTGATAAGCATGGATCGATCTGTATTCTTCTACATGGTTACCTCCAGTTGAACCAGCACCATTTGCTGAAAATGCTATCTTTTTTCCATTGGATGGTTTTGGGTCCTTTGTCAAAAACTAAGTGACCACAGGTGTGTGGGTTCATTTCTGGGTCTTCAATTCTATTCCACTAGTCTATCTGTCTGTCTCTGTACCAATACCATGCAGTTTTTATCACTAATGCTCTGTAATACTGCTTGAGTTCAGGGATAGTGATTCCCCCTGATGTCTTTTTCTTATTGAGAATACTTTTAGCTCTCCTGGGTTTTTTGTTATTCCACATGAATTTGCAAATTGTTCTGTCTAACTCTCTGAAGAATTGGATTGGAATTTTGATGGAGATTCCATTGAATCTGTAGATCGCTTTCCGTAAAACGGCCATTTTTAGTATATTAATCCTGCCAATCCATGAGCAGGGAAGATCATTCCATCTTCTGAGATCTTCTTCAGGTTCTTTCTTCAGAGACTTGAAGTTCTTATCATACAGATCTTTCTCTTGCTTGGTTAAAGTCACACCCAGGTATTTTATATTATTTGGGAATATTGAGAAGGGTGTCATTTCCCTAATTTCTTTCTCGGCTTGTTTCTCTTTTGTGTAGACAAAGGCTACTGATTTATTTGCTTTAACTTTATAGCCAGCCACTTTGCTGAAGGTGTTTGTCAGGTTTAGTAGTTCTCTGTTGGAACTTTTGGAATCACTTAAATATATTATCATATTATCTGCAAATAGTGATATTTTGACTTCTTCTTTTCCAATCTGTATCCCCTTGATCTCCTTTTTTGCCTGATTGCTCTGGCTAGGATTCGAGTACTATGTTGAATAAGCAGGGAGAGAGGGCAGCCTTGTCTAGTCCCTGATTTTAGTGGGATTGCTTCAAGTTTCTCCCATTTAGTTTAATGTTAGCTACTGTTTGGTGTATATGGCTTTTACTATGTTTACTATGGGCCTTGAATTCCTGTTCTTTTCAGGACTATTATCATGAAGGGCTGTTGAATTTTGTCAAATGCTTTCTCAGCATCTAAATGAAATGTTGTTTTCTTTATTGTTTCCACTTTCAACTCCTTCACATATTTGATTGTGTTTTTCTGTAATTCTTTCAGGGATTTTTGTGTTTTCCTCTTTAAGGGCTTCTACTTGTTGACTTGCGTTTTCCTGCATTTCTCTAAGGGAGTTCTTTATTTGTTTCTTACAGTCCTCCATCATCTTGATCAAATGTGATTTTAAATCTAGATCTTGCTTTTCTGGTGTGTTTGAATATTCATTGTTTGCTTTGGTGGGAGAATTGGGGTTTGATAGTGCCATGTAGTCTTGGTTTCTGTTGCTTGGGTTCCTGTGCTTGCCTCTTGCCATCAGGTTGTCTCTGGTGTTACCTTGTTTTGTTATTTCTGACAGTGGCTTGACTATCCTATAGGCCTGTGTGTCAGGAGTGCTGTAGACCTGTTTTCCTGTTTTGTTTCAACCAGTTATGGGAACAGAGTGTTCTGTTTTCAGGCATGTAGTTGTTTCTATCCACTGTCTTTCATCTGTTAATGTGGGCGGGAACCAGAAGGACCTGCCCCTACTTCTCCTGGGTCCCTGTAGGCAGGAGGCCCAGATGGTGCTAGGCATTTTCCTCTGGAGTCAGAAATTTGGGCAGAAAGTAGTCTCCTCAGGTTTCTCAGGTGTGTCTGCCCCTCTAAATTTCTGGCCTCCCTCCCACATGATTTGGGTGCAGGGAGCTATTTGACAGGGTCCGTTCAGTTACAGGGGCAGTCTGGACCACAGGGCTCCTGCAGATTGACTACCCCTATCTTCCTGTGCCCAGAGGCCCTGTACAGTTTCCTCTTGAGCCAGAGATGTGAGCAAAGGTGGGCAGAAGTGGTGGTCTCTCCTGCCCTGCAGTCTCTGGATTGTCCACAGTTCTGGAAGATCAGCTCTCTCTCCCCTGGGGTTTGGGAGCAGGGAGCTGTGGGCCTGGATCAGAGAGGTTCAGCAGCCAGATCCTTTTTTTTTTAAAACTACAGATTTTATCCCCCTCCTAGCCCACTCCATAACTGCTCCATATTCCATCTATCCTCCCCACTCCCATCTCTGAGAGGATGTACCCACCACCACCAGCACCACCGTACCAGGCCTCTAAACTCCCTGGGGCCTCCTGTCTCTTGAGGATTGGATGCATCTTCTATGACTGAACCCAGACCTAGCAGTCCTCTGCTGTATATGTGTTTAGGGCCTCATATCAACTGGTGTAAGCTTCCTGGTTGGTGGTCCGGTGTCAGAGATCTTGGGTGTCTGAGTTAATTGAGACTGCTAGTACTCCTTCTCAGCTTCTTTCAGCTTTTCCCTAATTCAACCACAGGGATCAACAACTTCTGTTCATTGGTTGGATGCAAATATCTGTACCTGACTCTTTCAGCTGCATGTTGGGGACTTCAGAGGGTAGCCATGATATATCTCTTTATGGTAGTACTCCATATCCTCAGTAATAATGTCAGGCTTTGGTGATTCCCCTTGAGCTAGATCCTACTTTGAGCCTGTCGCTGGACCTTCTTTGCCTTAGGCCCTTCTCCATTTCCATCCCTGCAGTTCTTTCAGACAGGAAGAATTATGGGTCAGAATTTTGACGGTGGAATAGCAAACACATACCTTACTCGATGCCCTGTCTTTCTACTGGAGGTGGGCTCTACAAGTTCCCTTTCCCCACTTTAGGCAATTTCATCTACAGTTCCTCCCTTTGAATCCTGAAAATCTCTCACCCCACCCACCACCTCAGGTCTCTGGTACATTCTGGAGTATCCACTCAGTTCCTACTTCTGGAGGTTACCTATTTCTATTCTTACTGCTGGCCTTTAGGGCTTCAGTCCTTTCCCTTACACAATACGTGATCATATTCCCCTTTTCTCCTCCCTGTCCCATTTCCCACCCAGGTCCCTCTCACTCTCTCTCCTGTTGTGATTGCTTTCTTCTCTCTCCCAAGTGGGACTGAGGCATCCTTACTTGGGCCCTTGGGTTTGTTCACCTTAAGGAGTACATACCATGCTGTCCTGGGAAACAAACCCAGGATCATGTGCATGCTAGAAAAGCACTCTACCCTAGGTCTCAATCTTTACCTCTGGAAAGTGAATTTAAATTTCTGGGGAGAGATAGCTTACTGTTCTTCAGGCCAAATCCTGGTCTTTAAAAGCTGAAGGCAGTGGTTTCTCAGAGAAGTTCCTCATGCTCTGTCACACTCATATAGACTTTGCTTGTTTGCTTTTTGTCTTCCTATAATACCTGAGTGTTTTCTGAAATGCTTAAGTGGTGTTAATGATCTATGCTGCTCTGTCCCTTTCTAAATTGTAAGCTACTTGAAGGCAAGACTTTGGTTTGTGGTTTGTTTGGTTTATTCTTTGTGTGTGTGTGTGTGTGTATGTGTGTGTGTGTGTCTGTGTGTGTCTGTGTGTGTCTGTGTGTGTCTGTGTGTGTCTGTGTGTTTCTGTGTGTGTCTGTGTGTGTCTCTGTGTGTGTCTCTGTGTGTGTGTAGCTGTGACTGTCTTGGAACTGGCTCTGTAGACCAGAGTGGCATCGAAAAATCAGTTAGCATGTGTTGAATATTATTCAGGTGGGTAAACAGTCCCATCTTCTTATATTCCTTGCAAATAAGCCATTAAGTTCACCAATTAGAATTCTTGCATAAGTTATGGTCATGACAGCTGAGCTCATAGGGGAGATTCTCAAATTTGAATAAGAAATGTAATATTTAAGTACAAGAACTGTGAAAAATGTCGACAAATAACTGGGTCCAAATTTAACCTGGCTAACAGAAATCTCAAGGATATTTTCCAAATTGCACCAGTATTGGTGTCAAGATTTTAATGTTTTAGAAAAGTTGAGGTTGTATCAATAGTTGTTCATCAAACCAGAATCTATTTAGAGTTAGATTCTCATTAGAGAATGTATAGATGTAGCTCACATGCTGTTGATGGCCAGGTTTCTTTATGGAAACCATCTTTGTGCCTCTTCCTTTCTCTCCCCTTCTTCCTAATTGATGCAAGGTAAGCAGTTTTTTTGGCCACACATCTTTACTGCCTTATTTTTTTTCTTAAATCAGACATTTATCAGCCGATAAAAATCTATGAGGCATTCAGAGACAAAAACGCTTTCTTCCTTTACAATGTTTTACTGAAGTGCTTTGTCTCCATGACAAATATCAAACATAGAGCCAAAGAAAAAACCTTAGAAAACAAAAGCAGATATTATTCCCCCACCCCAAAAGCAGATATTTTAAAGGGTATAAAATGTCAATTGGTTTTAAAGAAGTCATGATGTCTTCAGTAAACTACAGCTACTTCAACATATTAGACTGGAACTTGTTGACAAGAAACAAATAGAAATTTTGGAAAAGTCTTCATATTAAATAAAATTTTTTTCAAATTAATTGTATATTTGTGGAGTTTTATGATAAAGGTAGCAGTGTACTTGAAACTATAAGTATTCCTCAGCAAAACACTGTATAAAAATAATTTTGTGGGTTGTAGCTTCAGTTCTGATTTCTTAGATATGATTTCAAGAATATAAACTAAATATAAAAAAAGAGTTGGACCTCATAAAATAGTAAAGCAACGAATAAGGAAAAACAACTTTTATCTCTTCGAGGGAACAAGTAGGTAAACAAAGTTCCTGGCTTGAAAGATAATAGTTTCAACCTCTTATATAATGACATATGGGGCACTAAATATGGAATCTGTGAGATGGAATAAGAAAATGATAAAAAAATGAAGCCTTTGACTTGATTATTCACAAAAGTCTCTCTCTCTCTCTCTCTCTCTCTCTCTCTCTTTCTCTGTGTGTGTGTGTGTGTGTGTACTATGTGTGTATGTTTGTGTATGTGTGTGTGTATGTGTGTGTATGTGTCTGTATATGTGTGTTCACAACAAAGTCAATGGTCTCCTTGGCTACTGCTCATACTCTAAATATTGTTTGTTTACTTGTTTGTTTATATTGAAAATGAACCCTTCTCTCAGGCAATATATCTGACCAACTTTTATTCTTTATATTCCCCAAAAGCATTTTCCTTTATCACCCTTCCCAGATTCATTTCCCTGCCTCCTATCCAGTACCACTTTCTTTTAGGAAAACAGAGGACCTCCAAAGGACAACAGCAAAACAGGACAAAACACTATACAGTATAATAACAGGAAAGCCCTCATATTGAGGCTGGGCCAGACAACCCAATAGAGTCCCAATAGCAGACAAAGGAGTCAGATATATCCTTTCCCAATGTTAATATTCTTACATAAACAATAAGCTAACAATCATAATATATATGCAGAAAACTTGGTGCAGACACAGAAAGGCCCAAGGCTTACCCTTCTCTCTGTGAGCTTATATGAGCCCTTTTAGTTAAGTAAAGGGTCATGTTGGTCTGATAGCCCCCATCCTCTGACTCCTAGAGTCTTTCCTTCCCCTCTTAAGCAGGGTTCTTTTATCTCCCCATCTCTTAAGAGAGGACCAAATGGAGACCCCCAATTCAGTTTTGTTCTGCATAATGTCTAGCTTTTAATCTCTAAACCTCTTCCCATCTGCTGCCAGAGGAAACTTTACTAAACCAATTGAATAAGGAATGGGTCTGTGATTATAGCAGAATATCATTAGGAATCATTTCATTCATTATTTTATTTTTTTTATATCCAGGTGGGTTTGGTCCTACTATAGAGCTCAGAGCTGCCTGCTCTCTTATTCCTGGCCAGCCAGGCATGATAGAGCATGGGTTCCCTCTCAGGCAAGATCTTCATGTTAAACCAATAAATGGTTACCACCCCAACTCTGTGCCCCTATTACTCTGGAAATTTTTGAAGACAGAACATATTATAGGTTGAAGATTTTGTGGCTGGGTTGGTATCCAGATTTCTCTTCCCTTAGCCTGCAAAGTCCCAGATAAGTACACATGTAGGAATAATTTTTAAAATCCATTTATCTTTTTTCCTCTTTTATCCCCTTTAATTTTTTTAAAAAAGTATTGGTTATTTTATTTATTTACATTTCAAATGTTATCCCTTTTCCCAGTTTCACTTCCACAAGTCCCCTATCTCCTCCCAATGCCTCTGTGAAGGTGCTCCCCCACCTGTCTACCCACTCCTGCCCATTGTCTTAGTATACCCCTATCCTGGGTCATCAAGTCTCAACATGATCAAGGGGACCGTCGCAGTGATGCCAGATAAGGCAGTCCTCTGCTACATAGCTAGTTGGAGCCATGTACTCTTTGGTTGGTGCTTTAGTCTTTGGGAGCTTTGATGGGTCTGGTTGGTTGATATTGTTTTTTTTTTTCCTATGGAGTTGTAAACCCCTTCAATTCCTACAGTCTTTGCCCTAACTTCTCCATTGGTGTCTGTATGCTCAGTCTGATGCTTGGCTGTGTACATTTGCATCTGTTTTGGCTAGGTTCTGCCTCTTAGGGGACAGTCAGTAAGCACTTCATGGCATCAGCAACAGTGTCTGTGTTTGGTGTCTGTTCATGGGATGGATCCCAGGAGCAACAACCTCTGGATGGCTTTTGTCCTCTTTTAAAATTGTTCTGTGTTCTACTTCTGTGTTCTTTATTTTAACCCCTTACCAATAGATCAGTTTTCAAATATTTTCTCCAGTTTGGTAGACTTTGCCTTTATTCTACTGATTGTACCTTTAGGTATATATTATCTTTCCTTGTACTCCATTCTCATTTCCTGCTTTGGTTTTTGTAACCTTCCTGTACCTTTATTATTTTGTCCACATATCATTCTGATAGTGTTCATGTATTTCATGTCTAGCCAAATGTCAGGTAGCATTTCTATTGTGTTGTCTTATAATAGCTTTTGAGTTCCAAGTCTTGGACTTAAATCTTTATACTTTTAGGAAGTCTGCCCTAGGGGCAATTGTGTAATGAACTTGGGTTCACTAGAAGAGTAACAAACACACTTATTCTCAGAAACACCTATTCTCCCTCCATTCTCATTTCTTGAGCCGATGGTCATTTCTGTTTCAGTTTTACCTGTTCGGTAAATGATCACAGATAAATAAACTGACATACCCTAAAAACAGGTGCTGAGACTTCTTGTGATAAAATCTCTTGTTTATTTTTAAAGAATTGCCAATAGTCTTCTTAAGAGACTGTTTGAGCTGTATGTTTATTCCGAAGTTTTCAATAGCATTTGTGTATTTCCATTCTTTCATTCTGTATTATGGCCTTTGGAAACTGTATCTAAGCTTGAAGTAATGGCAGTGTCCTTTTCTTATTCTTCATAAAATTTGTTTTATGAAAGTGTCCTATGATACTGATAGCCATAGTTTCTAACCACTTCAATTTTATTGAGGAAACTGTAACTACACATATTTGTTAAAACCCATATCCTTTAATACATAGTCTCTGAAACCTACCTGAAAGTCAGATTTATTCCGTGAATTGCTGACATATTTTTATATTAATTTCTCTCTTTGGTACACATGATGTGTGTGTGTGTGTGTGTGTGTGTGTGTGTGTGTGTGTGTGTGTGTGTGTGTGTATTTCCTCTAAGCCTAATACCTGTTTTCTTCCATAGTACTGCTATTTGTACATTGGACAGATGACATTAACTCTCCATCAAGAGTTTAAACTGTGAGAAAATGTCCTCATAGAGTCTGTTGCTTGAGAAAAATTTATTCAGTATGTGCTGTTTCACTCAGCTTATTTTTTAGGTAAGAAAATTGCACAAGAAATTAGCAAGAACAACATCTACAACATAGAAGATTATAGCATTTCATTTCCTATGAAATATCATTTGTCTGAGATGATTGCTTCAGAAGAGGTGGCAGAAAACATCAAAAGCAGTTGCAGAAATTGACAAGAATATTAGCGGAAGCAAGGTAATATTCCCTTCACAATGAGATCCATGGTTTCACCTTTACACTCATTTAAAGATGCTTTTATGTTTACATTATTCTTCAAAAGTAACTTGTTGTTTTCTAAAGTATAGGCATCATAGAATTTGCCTACAGAATGCAGAATGTGACTTTGATTCTTTCTACAGGATCCCCAGTGACAACATATAATATAATAATGCAGTTTTCAAAAGAAGAAATTTAACCAATTTTACTTCATTGAATACTAAAATCTAATGTCACACCAAACTTGATTGTTAGACTTCATTAATCCCACTTCTTTTATAATTTAGTTTTTACGTAAAGAGTACCCTTTCCTTTAATACTGTTCTGTATAACAGTATCATATATTTAAATCCACAATGAAAAGGATATACAGTAGATAATCACAAGGAGAATTTTGTTTTGGTTTATACTCAGATGATTCTATATTTTCCACTCACTCAGTCTCATCCCTAGCTCCCTAGTATCTGACTTGTCATTAAAATTTTGTTAATTTTAATGATATCAAATGAAATGAAATGATAAAGTATAAATGAAGGTGTTTTCATGCCACACATCTGCTTTACAATTTATTAAAGCTTTTGTATACATATTTTTATGAGTAATGGTCTATTCATGATTTACTTATTTGCTAAGTGAAAATATTTTACACTGTATTTGAATCAGGGTCAAGGTTAATATTAGTGTTGGGATTTTTTTAATGTTTAGGTTGTATTTTTTTTAATTAATTCATTTCTTGAAAGGCAGTAGTTGATTTATTCACACTTTGAAAGCTTTTTAGGCTGTTTCTTCTTATATTTCACTATTATTTTAAATAAAGATTTTGTGAAGGCATTTAACATAAGTCAAAGATAACTTAATGAATTATTTTGTATGTGTGTGAGTATTTTGCCTGAATACAAGTACATGCTCCATATGCAGGCTATATCTTCGGGGCCAGTGAAGGCTTTCGAATGTCTTAACCACTATGCCATTTCTATAGACTTCAAATCAAACATGTGTCAATGAGCTCATCGAACTTCATGATAAACACAAAATTAACTCTCTAGGAAAGGTCCAGTGATATCCGGATTATACATCTCTATTTCCACAATGAGTTAGGCTGATCATAGTCTATATTTTCCACAGTAGTGGATGTTGATAGCAGTGTTCATTTTACTTATGAACACAGCCAGAAGTATTGACTAAGTGTGCAAAATGATGGTGGATGCATTTCTATGTTCTTTTGATTTATCCCTATTTTATTTAAACAGACTTTTTTCATTATTATTTTTTCAAGTTTCAACTTTTCCATCTGTTTGGTTTTATTCCAATTTCAGTGTGTTAGTTTTGTTTTATATTATTATGTTATTATGTTAATTTACTTCATTATTTTATTTTAGCATTATCTCTTGAAACCTATTTGTTTCCTAAAGAGAGTTAGAAAGTAGGCAGGGAAGTGGGAGTGGGTGGGTGGGTGCTGGAGCACCCTCACAGAAGCAGGGATAAGTGGTATGGGATAGGGGTTTTCTGGAGGGGAAACTAGGAAAGGGGATACCATCTGAAATGTAAATGAATAAAATATCTAATAATAGATAATAGGATCATAAATTCACTGTGACAAAGACAGATACAGACTAAATTGTTATAGGACTATAGGGCTATAAACCCTATAAGATTTGTCGAGAAGGCATATAGTTCAGTTTTGCTCACCCATTTTAGATTCTACAGCTCATAAAAAAGCAAAACAAAACAAACAAACAAAAAGACAATTACAACAGTTTATATCACATACTGACCGTCACACATTGATAGTGATTGACTTCAATGTCACACTCTCACCAATGAACAAGCAATGCAGACAAAAACAGAGAAATGTGGGAGATACCTGGTGCCATAAATGAAATGGACCTAACAGTTATTTACTGAGCACATTTTTCAAACACAAAAGAACATTCTTTTCTTCTCAGCACATCATAGAATTTTCCAAAATTGACCTCGTGTCTGACACAAGGCAAGTTTCAACAGGTACAAGAAAATTGAAAAACTGCCCAATATCCTATCTCACCACCATGGGTTAAATGGTGGATATTAACAACAGCAGAAAGCATACAACCTTGTAGAAACTGAACAGCTCAATTTAGAATGAAAAATTGTGTAAAGGTAGAAAATAAATTTTAAAAATTAATCTTTGTAGGGTTGAATCAAACAAATATGCAACATGTGGAAGGTAAGGGGAACAATAGAGACATTCCTAACTGACTGACTCTTAGAACTAAGGGCCTCTATAAAAATAAATTAGAGAGATCTCTTACACCAGTACACTAATAACACACTTCAAATCTCTATCACAAAAGGAAAATATCACACCCAAAAGGAGTAGATGGCAAGAAATAATCAAACCCTGTGCTGAAATCAAGAAAATAGAAACAAACATAGAAAAGCAATAAAAGTAATCAATCAAACAGCTGGTTGTTTGAGAAAATCGTTAACATCAACTAATCCTTATCGATATGAAATAATAGGCAGAGAGAAAATAAACAAATTAATGAAATTGGAAGAGGACATAACAACAAACACAAAGTAAATACAGAGATTCACAAGAGCATACTCTTATTTTTTGAATTAATTAATAGTCTTTTATTTATGAAGTGATGAATCATATTACAATAATCTCACTTGGAATAAGTTCATGCACTGAGTAAGCATTTGGTCTAAATGGAGTTGTGGACTGTGTTACTTGTAAAACAGGAAGAGAATACTAGTATAGGCACTTGCCTTGATCAGAGACAAAGAGCAAAACCTTCGTTAACCTTGTTCAGTGGTCTTTTTATTCTTTAATGTCAGGAGAGCAACCCAGAGGAAAGTAGCCAATGGTCACAAATGTTTAAAAGTGACTGATTTTAAGGCATTTTTTTTCTAGCATCCTCTGCCCCGCCCCCCTGCCCCCAGGTTCTACTGAGAAGAGGATTTATCAATCTGATGTCAACACACAAAGATTACACACAAAGCAGTCTGCTTTGAAGAAGGTAAAAGATTTTGCAATGCATATTCAAGTGCTATATGTGGTGGTAGTCCCTCTTTAACATACATAAAATAAGAATATTGTACACTCCTAGTAAATCAAATAAAAATTAATTAAAAAATACAAAGTGTTTGTGATCACTTTAAAAGGCACTTGAAGAGAAAACAGAATAATTGTGTTTAGTTACAATGTTCATGCTTTGCATTTTTTATTGGAACTTTTTTATTTACACTTCAAATGTTAACCTCTTTTCCCACTTTCCTGTCCATAAACCCCCTATCCCATCAACTTTTAAACCCTGGGCTCCATCAAACTTGGAGATATAAAATCGTTAGTTTTCTTAATAAGTATTGTTTATAAAACTTAAATCAAGATCAGATAATCAATTTACACAGACTTTAAGTTTTTTTTTTAGCCAGAGATGGGAACTTGATTTCACAAGTTTCAAGATACAGTACAGAATGAATCTGTACATCTCTCTATTAACAGGATTTGTCTACACAATTAAAATACACTTTACCAGCCACTATACTGCATTCCATTATATATAAAAGAAATATACAAATAGTCTAGTATGGTGTTCTTTCACAATGTCAGCTTATGCTCTTAAACACATCCCTCAACATTTATAGTGGTCATACTTTGATCACATCAACATTGTTTTTAAATAAAAGAGAAATAATGTCAGTTCATTTACCAATAAATAGTAAAGAAAGAACATCTGAACAGATTCCTGAACATAACCGTAGGACCCTTCCTATGCCTACAAAGTTGGCTTTTTAATATTTAAGCAGTCTCTATAAGATATAGAAGCAGTTGCTATAAGTCCCTAAATAAAAAGAAAGAAAGAAAGAAAGAAAGAAAGAATGAAAGAAAGAAAGGAAGAAAGTTTACAGCAGAAGTTTTTATGTTTTTAGCACAGCTCCTTACCAGAATTTCAGAGTTAATGATAAAATTCCTTAAACTGTTCCACAAAACAGATACAGAAACATATAAGCAATAGTGCCCAATATTTTTTACAAGACTGAGTTATCTTGTGACTCAAAATATATAAAAAAAACCTTATAATATGCAGCCTGATTCCCTTAATAACATAGGTGTGAAAATTCTCAACAAAATACTTGAAACCATGGAAGCTCTGGTTGGTTGGCATTGTTGTTCATATGGGGTCTCAAGCCCCTTCAAGCTCTTTCAGTCCTTTCTCTGATTCCTTCAACAGGGGTCCCGTTCTCAGTTCAGTGGTTTAATGATGGCATTCGCCTATGTATTTGCTGTATTCTGGGTGTGTCTCTCGGGAGAAATCTACATCAGGCCAAGACTGAACACCCAGTGAACGTGATTGTTGGGGGGAGGGCGGTAATGGGGGGAGGATGGGGAGGGTAACACAGATAGAGAAGGGGAGGGGAGGGGCTAGGGGGATGTTGGCCCGGAAACCGGGAAAGGGAATAACAATCGAAATGTAAATAAGACATACCCATGTTAATAAAGATGGAGAAAAAAAGAAAAAAAAACAAAAAACAAAACAAAACAAACAAACAAACAAACAAAAAAACCCACTTGAAACCCAATCCAAAACACATACAAAAACAATCATCAATGCTGATCATGTAGGTATAATACCAGAAATGCAAGAATACATCTACATATGTAAATTGAAAAATGCAACCCACCTGTTCCATAAATGTTAGCTTATAATATATATTAATATATATATAATATATATAATATATACACAAATATAATATATAAACACAGTGACAAAAACCACTTGATCAGATGATCAAATTTTGATGCTGAAAATATTTGGAAAGAAATTGCAACACCTCTTGTTAATAAATATCTAGGAGAGATTTGAGACACAAGGTTCTCACTTCTAAATAATAAGGCAGGTTACAGCAAGTTCAGAGGGAACATTATCTTTAATATAGAGAAATTCAAAGCATCTCCAATAAAGTCAGGAATAAGACACTTTAAATATCTATTCCATATAGAACATGTAATTTATCCTAAAAGAATAAGGCAACTAAAGGAAATACGGAAGATACAAATTAAAAACAGAAAAATTTAAAGTATATTTGTAAATGATAACTATAGTATACAAAAGTATGACTGAAATTGGGAGGGAGCAATTTGGAGGAGATGTAGAAACCTCATTAAATGGAAACTCACTGGAACCTAAAGGAGTGACCATAGCAAAATCTCACAGCAATGGAGGATATAAATCCTGAATTGTCCATATTAAATAACCAGGCAAGGCTGTCTGCAATGAGACTGGGATGCTAACTTAGGCACAAAATCATTGACCTACCTTCTTCTCTACCTGCAAGATGTTCTGGAATAATGATGGTGAAGAACTTGTGGGAGTTGCCAACCAATCACTGGCCTAAGGCCTACATCACAAGAGGGAGACCAGGTCTCATACTGCCTGGATGCCAGGAACCAGAGGCAAGATAACCCTGAGACCCAGGATAGAACCAATCATAATAGGAAAAACAAAAGCAATGAAGCAAACAAAATCTCGATGAAACAATGTCAAATGATGCTCTTCTATACTCACAGATAGGTGCCTAACACAATTGACATTAGAGGGGTGTCATCCTTCAACTGATGGGACATACCTATATGCAAATGCAATGGCCCACAGAGAGATGCTAAGCAGAAAAAAAGTAAATCAGCAGTAGAGGCAGAGGAATGATAATAGAAACCAGAGGGTAAAGAACATCAGGAGAAAACAACCCACACAATCAACTAAGCAGGTCTCACAGAGACTCACAGAGACAGAAGCAACAAATGCAGACCCTGTATGGGTCTAAGTTAGGTCCTCTGCTTAGGTCTCAGGGTTATGTAACTTAGTGATTTTGTGGGACCTGCAGAAGTGGGAGTGGGGTCTGTATTTAACTCTTATATCTGTACTTGGGACCCTTTCCTTCCTATTAGGTTGCTTTGCCCAGCTTGAATATGAGAGAATGTACCTAGTCTTATTGTAAATTCTTATGCCTTGTGTAGTAGATATTCCTGGTAGGCCTGCTCCTCTTTTCTTTTCTTTTCTTTTCTTTTCTTTTCTTTTCTTTCTTTTTTCTTTTTTTCTTTTCTTTTTTCTTTTTTTCTTTTCTTTTTTCTTTTTTTTTTTTTTTGTGAAGGGAATCAGAGGAGGAGTGGATCTCTGGGGAAAGGCTGGTGGAACGAGGGACTTGGATAAGTGAAGAGACCTGGATGACTGCATTTTGGATTTATGTATGGAAAAACAATAACAATAATAATACTAAAGTTAAAAAGACTCAGAAAGTTGTCTGGTCATCCAAGGACAACCTGAACTGTAGAACATCTTTACTTGGAAATCCACTATTTTACTCATAGTATATTAAATACCATGTAAATAGATCAGTAGGATTAATAGAAAAAATGGTCATCTTAGCAAAAACAATCTAAGATATAATACAATCCCCAAATTCAAACAAAATTCTTTGAGTATATGAATGGACAATTTTCACCTTCATATGGAAACAGAAAATCCAAGATACCTAAAATGCTCATAAATAATAAAAATCTTCTAGAACATCACCATCCCTGATCACAAGTTTTACTACAAAATATAGTAATGAAGACAGCATGATATTTGCACAAAAAATCACTTTGATCAACCCAATTAAATGTAACAATGAGAAATAAATCTACATATTTATAAATGCCCAAGGTTTTATTAAAAATGTAGGAATACACTTCAACAAATGGTGTTTTAAAAGTGGATACCTGCATGTAGAAGACTTCAATTTGATACATAGCTATTACCCTGAATTAATTTTAACTAGAAAATGTTCAAAGGTCTCAGCAGTGTAAACTGGATACACTGACCCTGATAAACAAGAAAATAAGGAAAGGCCTTAATGTCAATATAAAAAAATGAATTTTTGAACAAAACACCACTAACTCCGGGACCAAGATCAACACTTAATAAATGAGGTGTCATGACACTGAAAAGCTTCTGACAATCAAAGGGGCAAAGTACATTGTCATTTGCACAATGTGGCAAATGATAGAATGAGAAGAGGTTTTTTGTAACCAACTACATACCCAATATCCATTAGAGGATATTATATAATTTCTCTCTCTCTCTCTCTCTCTCTCTCTCTCTCTCTCTCTCTCTCTCTCTCTCTCCCTCTCTCTCACTTTCTTTCTATTTGTGTGCATGTTACTGCAGTGGTTTGAATATGTTTCAGCCAAGGAATGGCACTATTTGGATATATGGCCTTGTTGGAATAGGTTTGGTCTTCTTGGAAGAAGACTGTTACTGTGGGCATGGGTTTTAAGACCCTCATCCTAGTGGCCAGGAAGCCAGTCTTCTTCTAGTATCCTTCAGTTCAAAATGTAGAACTCTCTGCTCCTTCTGAACCATGCCTGCCTGGACACTGCCATACACTTCCCTTGATGATAATGGGCTGAACCTCTCAACCTCTAAGCCAGCCCCAATAAAATGTTGTCCTTTATAAGAGTTGCCTTAGTCATGGTGTCTCTTCAGATCAGTAAAACCGTAACTAAGACAATTACATATCAAGAAAAAAATCTAATAAATATTGTAGAGAAAAATAGAGATTCTGCAAATCAAAACTAATTTGATAGTTCATCTTATTCCTGTCAGAATGGCCAAGATCAATAAAACAAATGATAACTCATGGTGGTAAGTGTTTGGAGTAAGCGGTAGTGCAAATTTTTATACCAACTACAGGAATCAATGTCGTGGCTCCTCAGAAAGATAGGATCGATGTACCTCAAGATCCAGTTAAACTATTCTTGTGTGTATACCTAAAGGAAATTTCATTCTACTGCAGAGATACCTGCTCAAGCATGGTCATTTCTGCTCTATTTATAATAGTCAGAAAATAGAGACAATTTAGATGAATATACAAAAAGTCTAGTAACATTTATACAGTTTGTTATTACCCATTCAAAATTGATATCATTAAATTACCACAAAAATTAGTGGATACAGAAAATATCCTGAGTGGTGTAATCCATACCTATAAAGACAAAGATGATATGTGTCTGCCTATTAGTGAATATTAGCTGCTAAGTTACTAATGTGAAATGTACAATCAATATTAGCTTTGATGAATATTAATAGCAAGTGGTATTAGGTTCTGAATAGAAGACTGCAGTAATGATAAATGGATATTTCACCCTTGAAATGGAAAACAGAAGATAAAGTTTTGGATAATGAGAGTGAAAGGTAAGGGAGGTAGTGAGGATGAAGGAAAAAATATTCAAGTACCAATGGGAGAGATACCTAAAATTATGGATCATTAGAGCACTCATATGGGAATTCAATATAGTAGACTCCTCCTACAATAAATAAAAATATGAAGATGATCTGAATAAAATCACCAATAAGAGAGGAAACAGAGCCCAACTAGACAGTTCTCATCAATAATGAAGCTTCTTATATAGAGAATTGGTTACATATATTGAGTTGTTAATCAAAAGGTTCCCATGTAAATCTCCAAACAATCTAGACTGTTGCTAAAGGAATAAGTTGCCCTCCACAAAATGATGTGAAGACTTCATTGTTGAAGACAATGCCTATACAACTCATGAAACTGGGAGAAGCTGAGCTGGTTCCTACATAGAGCCAACATTCCTACAATACAGTTTATGGTTACAGTGCATGCTACCGAGGGAGAAACACAAACACCAACTTAGCTAAAAAGACATTGATTTACAATGAATTTCCATCTCCAAGAGTGCAATGATGGCACAAAGCATATGGGAGTAATTTACCAATATTTGACTTGACATAAAGGCCATCACTGCACATGGAAACCATACCCATTAATTTCTGGGTGACCAAGAACTGAAGATTAGGTAGCCCAGGGACTTAGGGGAAATTGTAATATTGCTGTTTTACTAAAAACATGATGCACCTAACCCTCAAGAGACTTGAGGTCCCAGGGAGTGGGAAAGTCTGGTGGGGTGGGGACCTTCTCCTGGAGATGGGATGCAGGGAGGAGGTATGGGATATGGAACAGTCAGAGGGTGGCATGGGAGGGAGATAAAATCTGGACTATAAAAAGATTAAGGAAAAAATTAAAAATGTAAGTATTTATCTTTCAACTAAATAACATGGAATAATTATTTTAAAAATATACTTCATAATAAAATAATTCCTAATGACTTTCTACTATACTTATAGTTAAGTAGCTTGCTCAGCCATTAAAAGTGAAGCTTTCATTCCAGAAGATGAAAAGCATGAAAATTATGTGCCAACAATATACAGAGTAAAAGACATTGGAACAGTCCGCACAAAAAGGGATGTTGTTATCAAATCCCTCCACTCAGTGCTCAGAGAAGTCTACAGAAAAGGTGGTTGAAAGAATGTAAGAGTCCGAGGTGGTGGAGGACATAGAGACACCAGGAACATATACATATGAACTCACAGAGACCAAGGCAACATGAACAGAGCTTGCAGGGTCTGTACGAGATGAATGCTGTAACTGAGGGATATGTGAAGGCTTACCTACCTCTCTAGCCCAGATGCGACCTTCACCTCCTATTGATAACAATGTGCAGAGGAAAAATAAGGTTACTCTTAGGGATTCTCGTTCAGGAAAATAAAAAGCAACAAAACAAAAAATACTATTAAAAGCAAAGAACATGCCCCACAGTAGATGGCCAAACTAATTCAACTGCAGTGGCCCGTTTGGAAATTTCTTGAATTTCATTGTTATTATAGAGCCCCTCTGTCCTTTTCCTTTTCAATTTCTGTTTTTAAATTTTTATTTTCTAAAAAAAAAAATAAAAAAGGGGGTTGGGGATTTAGCTCAGTGGTAGAGTGATTGCCTAGCAAGCACAAGGCCCCGAGTTCAATCCCCAGCGCCGGAAAAAAAAATATTTTCTTTTCCCCTACAGGTCAGATAGATATAGATAGATAGATAGATAGATAGATAGATAGATAGATAGATAGATAGATAGATAGATAGATAGATAGATGGCGATAGAAAGAAATGAAGATGGAGATAGAGATTCATAGTAATTATGGTTTTCATTTTTTTGTTTTTATTGAATTTCTTGGATTCTGCAGTGTGAGAATCGTGCATCTCTGCAGCTATCTTATGTTTTTATGCCTGCTCTCAGGCATGTTTTCTTCTATTTTCTTTTTCCTATACTCTTGTTTGTTTGTTTTTTATTATTGTCCCTTATATTCTTGTTTGTATTCCAATGAGAGATACAAATGTTATTAATCCAGACATGAAAAAGGGAGGTAGTACTGGGAGGGGTAGAGGAAGAAAAAACCACAATTAGGTTATATTTTATGAAAATATATTTATTTTCAATATACAAGTAAGAGAGAATACATGTTAAAAGTTCTTGTAGCAAATGTACTTCTAAGAAACACAGAAAATAATATGTAGATACAGTCTTGCACCAAATAACTTAATTCTTACCTGATATGGTTAATTATTCTGATAAAAAATTTATTTTTACATTAAATAAAATATTAAGCCACATTGCAGACCAAAATTATATGATTATAAGCCAGAAATAATAAATATGACCTTTATAATTCTGTTCTTCCTGGTTTTATCTGAAAGTCATCACAAGCCATGCACCAGCCCCAGAAATTCATCCCTGTCAGTCATTCTATAAGCAGATTCCTTCCATTGACTTTATGGATATTTTTACCCTCCCTGAAATACTTTGCTTTTGCAAGACACATTTCCATACAAATCAATTAGTATAGTAGTTTCAAAGTCAGAACCATTCTACTACACAGAAGTATAAATGGAAATTGAGAACTAGATGCAATGGTATGTATCTACCACCCTAGAAAAAGGGAATGGACTGAAGAAACAAAAACTGGTTTCCAAACTCAGTTGTACAAGGAGATACAATAATATTAAGTAAAGAAAAACAATATATCTTTATTTATTCCGGTTATAGCTTAGCTATAGAAAGCAAAAGAGAATGTATATTAATCCTAGTTAATCTTGCCATTGAGTATATTATGTCTGATCTTTCTGTACAAAAATCATTGATAATCATTGCCTTATGTTTTTGTTGTTTATATTGCCCACATTTCCTATAATATAATGTGCATACTTGAGTTCTGTTCATTTAAATTATTTTATAACAGTACATTTTCATATATTGAGCATTAAAATCAATAATGACAGATGATTTATATCACTGAATTTTGGATAGTTCAAAGTCCATACAAATGAATACATAAGGGAACAATATTCTAAGATGAAACATGAAAAATGAAAGAATTGATGGGCAGCTTGTCCAGAACAGGAAAATATGTTTACACTGTTTTGTCTCTCATAATCGAATTATAATGCATGGAGAACTGTGTTGGCAATGGGAATAAATTTAGGTAGGGAACAGGTTTTACACACATTTTTAAAGCCAGATTCTTTAATAGACAATAATATAAATTTGGCAGTAATGAGCTGGAAACCCTGTAGGTATAAGACAAGAAGACTTTTATATTCTCTATGATTTTGTTATAATCCATTGTATTAGCCCTTCATAAGTTCTTAAACTATGTAAGTACAAGAAGACAGGTTTAGTTAATTCTAATATTATTCTGTACCATGCTTTCTACTTTGCTCATAATGATTCCTCATATCCTCTTCTTTTGTATAAAAATGAATGTAAGAAATCATTATCATAATAGCAGCAGTGTACTGTAATTTCTCCTAGGGAGCTTACCATATGGTACCTATCTTTTTCATATTTAATTTACCTTGATCTGCTAAATATCAAGCTTGTAAGGAATCATAAGTCATGCTCATTAAAGTGTCATACTCCTTAGAGAATCAATTCCAAAGCTACATATACCCCTTTGATATGATAAGTACGAATTTAATGTCAGACAACCATGAAGCTCCAATTTACTAAGCGAAGAATAAAATATATTTGCATAATAGTATTGTTGCTAATTTTTGCTTACACATACTTGTTTTTGTAATTTGAGTTGGGAATACAGAAAATAATAAAGTAAATGAATTTGTATTTAATTTGCCTACATGTAATAATAAACTCTTGATAATTTATTATACATCTTAAGTGATAAAAGATAAATAACCTTAATGTTAATAACACTTTTAGTCAGTAATGTATAAATCAGTCCAAGTGTTTTTATGTTGAATAACTGAAGTTTTTCTATGCTATCTATTTTGGAAAATAGTGCAATCGAAAAAAAATGTACCTTTTTTTTTTTCTAATCTACACAGAGTACTCCAGAAGGGGTGGTGAATGAACTTGGTATGTAAGATGCATGCTGGACAAATGTAAGTAACAGAGTTTGGATTATTAACTTCTATTGAAGTAAGATATTTTGGCTCATATCTGTCACTGAGACAAAAATATCTTGGGTGTTGTCTTGGCTAGTCCTCCTCATACCCCATGCCAGTAACAGATCTTGCATCATATCTTGTTCCAAAACATTGATGTGAAGAAGTAGTAAATGAAGATATCTTGATGACAACCTATGATTTTCACCTATTGCTGCATGGACAGTTGCATAAATGCATGCATAAAATTTTAAAGAACAAAATACTATTACATAATATAAGTTACAAACATTTATAGCATATAAATAATTAAATAACATACTAATTTCCCATCTCTAAATAAATCAAATTAAGGAGGTATTTTGTTGCTCAAATATTACTGAATGTTATACATTAAGTAAAATTTAAGTTGTATTATCACTGCTAGAGTGCCAAGTCATACGTATGGAGATTGTAAGCTACTACATAGAAATTAAATATAATAAATAAGAGTATATAAAGCAAAATTTTAAAATCTTTCTATGGAAAAGAGAAATATCAGAATAAAGCAAAGTATGCTTATAAGAGCATACAAAGAACAAAAAACAATTACTGCTGCAAATAATGAAGCTAGAGAGAGGACAAGCACATTGGAAGACATGTGGCTAGATCATTGCCTAATCAAGGCACATTGCATGCTTATAAGAAAATACGACACAGAATTCAATTAATATGCATAATCAATTTGGATTGGTAAAAATCAAAATATAATAATGTTTTTACGAGAAAATTCCAGCCTCTAATAGTTCCATTGACATATCTGGATACAGATGAAGAAAAGTTTCAAGGATACACTTCTCTCCCTGAGTATAAGGAAACTGATATTTGCCTCAAAAACCTGGTTTTGGAGAAGTAGTTCCGGAAGTTTTCCCATGCCAATTAATTTGAGGCTATTTCCTACTTTCTCTTCTGTTGTGATTCACTGTATCTGAGATTATGTTAGGTCCTTACTCCACATGGACTTGAGCTTTGTGCAAGGGAATAAATGAAGATCATTTTGCATTCTTCTGCATGCAGACTGCCAGTTAGACCAGCACAATTTATTGAAGATGTCTGCACTGTATTATTTAGGCTTCTTTGGCAAAGATCAGTGGTCTCTAGGTATTATTTTATTTCTGGGATCTTTTGACTCTATTGCATTGGTAGCCATATATGTCTCTATACCAGTACCATGCAGTTTTTATCACTATTGCTCTGCAGTCTGATTTGAGGTCAGGAATGGTAACTCACCCCAGAAGTTCTTTTATTGTTGAGAATATTTTTGCCTATCCTGGGTTTTTGGTTTTCCATAGGAAGTAGAGATATACTCTTTCCTTATCTGTGAGAAATTGTTTTGGAATAATAATTCTTTGTTCAAGTTAAATTTAAATCCAGCCACTTTATAGATAGAATTTTGGGGTTTCTCCAGTGTACTAACATATCATCCTCAAATTCATCAAATAATAAGGTCACCAAATGATAAAAGAGACCTCTTGAAACTGAAAAAGAGCAGTGTCAATAGGACAAAACTCCAAATTGGGAAATGATCTTCACTAACCCTATATATGACAGAGGACTAATATCCAAAATACATAAAGAACTGAAGAATTTAGAAGCCAAAATACCAGATAATGCATTAAAAACTGAGGTACAGAGCTAAACAAAGAATTCTCAACAGAGTAATCTCTAATGGATTTGAAGCATTTGAAGGAAATGCTCTGTATATATTCTTCTGTTGTGGGACATCTAGGTTGTTTCCAACTTATCATAAATAAGGCTGCTATGAATATAGTGGAACATTTACCCCTGTGGCATGGTGGGACATTTCTTTGGGTATGTGCCCAAGAGTGGTATAGCTGGATTTTCAGGTAGATCTATTTCCAATTTTCTGAGGAACCTCCAGATTGATTTGCAGGTTGGTTTTACCAATGAACAATCCTACCAGTAATGGAAGAGTGTTGCTCTTTTTCCACATCCTCATCAACATGTGCTGTCACTTGAGTTTTTGATCTTAACCATTCTGTTGGGATTAAGGTGGAATCTTGGGATTGTTTTGATTTGCATTTACCTGATGACTAAGGACTTTTTCTAAGGAATATTTCTTTAAGTGTTTCTCAGCTATTCGAGATTCCTCTGTTATGCATTCTCTGTTTAGTTCTATATCCCATTTTTTTGATTGGGTTGTTTGGTTTTTTGGCAGTTATTTTCTTGAGTTCTTTATATATATTGGTATTAGCCCTCTATTGGATGTGAGCTTAGTGAAGATATTTTTTTTCAATCTGTAGTTTGGTGATTTATTCTATTAAATATGTTCTTTGCTTTACAGAAGTTTTCCAGTTCCATGAGGTCTTCCTATTTATCAATTCTTGATCCTACAGCCTGAGCCATTGGAATTCGGTTTAGGAAATTTCCCCCTGTACCAATGAGTTCAAGGCTCTTTCTCATTTTTCCTTCTATTAGATTTGGTGTATCTAGTTTTATGTTGAGGTCCTTGATGCACTTGGGAGGGAGAAGAAAGCAATCATGGGAGGGAGAGTGGAAAGGAAGGAAGAACTTGCATGGGAAATTTGACAGGGAGGGGAAGAGGGGAAAATGATCAAGTATTGGGGATGGGAGTAGGAGATAAGCCCTGAAGGCCAGCAGAAAAAAATGAAATAGGCAACCTCAGGAGGTAGGAAGTTGGGGGTACCCACCAGAATTTACCAGAGACCTGGGTGGTTGGACCTTAGGAGGGACCTTAGATGAACCGCCCTACAGCGGGGAGCAGGAACCTGTAGAGTCCTCTTCCAGTATAAACAGACAAGGCATCAATTGGAGGGAAGGGTTGCCATCCCACACTCAAAAACTCTGACACAGAATTTTTGCTGTCTGAAAGTACCATAGGAACAAAAATGATCTTGAGGAATAGGAGGTCCAATGACAGGTCCAACTTGGGATCCCCCTCACAGGGAGGCCCCAAGGCCTGACACTTATTGATGCTATGGTGTGTTTACAAACGGATTCATTATGACTGCCTAACAAACAGCTGAAAGGGTCAGGTGCTTATAGTTACACAAAATCAATAGACAGAAGCAGGTGACCCCTGCAGTTGAATTAGGAAAAAGCTGAAAGCTAGGGAGGAGGACAACCCTTTATGGAAACCAGCAGTCTCAACTAACTTGGTCCCTGGGATCTCTCAGACACCCGGCCACCAACCAGGCAGCATACACCAACTGATTTGAGGTCCCCAACACCATATACAGAAGAGGACTGCTGGGTCTAGACTCAGTAAGAGAAGATGCATCTAACCCTCGAGAGACTTGGGGTTCCAGGGAGTTTAGAGATCTGGTGGGGTAGAGTAAGGTGGGGTGGGGTGGGATTACACTCTTGGAGACAGTGAGACAGAGGAGGTATGGGATGTGGAACAGTTGGAGTATGGACCTGGAAGGGAGTAAAGTCGGGATTATAAAAAACAAGATTAAAGGAAAATAAATAAATTCCCATTTATTGACTCACATGAAGGAAAAAAAAGAAAGAAAATATTCAGCATCCTAGTTATCAAGGAAATGCAAATATAAATGACCCTGAGATTCCACCTTACACAAATCAGAATGGCTATGATAAAAAACTCAAGTGACTGAAAATTTGTATTTTTTTCTTTTTTTTATTAGATTTTTTATTTACATTTCAAATGTTATTCCCTTTCCGGGTTTCCTGAACATAAGCCACTAACCCATCTCCCTTCCCTTCTTATAGAGGCGTTCCCCTCCCCATCCATACCTCCTTCCTGCCACCTCCCCTGACATTCCACTACACTGGAAGGGTCCAACTTTTGCAGGACCAAGGGTTTCTCCTTCCATTGATGCCCAAGAAGGTCATCTGCTACATATGCAGCTGGAGCCATGGGTCTGTCCATGTATAATCTTTGGGTAGTGGTTTAGTCCCTGGGAGCTCTGGTTGGTTGGCATTGTTGCTCTTACAGGGTTGCAAGTCCTTTCAGCTCTTTCAATCCTTTCTGTAATTCCTCCAACAGGGATCCCTTTCTCAGTTTAATGGTTTGCTGTTAGCATTCACCTCTGTATTTGACATTCTTTGGCTGTGCCTCTCAGGACACAGCTATATCCAGCTCCTGTCAGCCTGCACTTCTTGGCTTGATCAATCTTATCTAGTTTTGGTGGCTGTATATACATGGGCTTTATATCCACGTGGGGCAGGCTCTGGATGACAATTCCTTCAATTGCTGCTCCAAGCTTTGCCTCCGTATCACCTCCTATGAATATTTTTGTTTTCCCCTTTTAAGAAGGAGTGAAGCACTGCACTTTGGTCACCCTTCTTCTTGAGCTTCATGTGATCTATGGATTGTATATTGAGTAATTCGAGCTTTGGGGCTAATATTCACTTATCAATGAGTGCGTTTTTCTGTGATTGGATTACTCACTCAGGTTAATATTTTCTAGTTCAATCCATTTGCCTATGAATTTCATGAAGTCATTATTTTTACTAGCTGAGTAAAGGGCTTTTCTTTTTTCTAAAAGAGAATGAAGTGGAAACACTATGTAGGATGCTTTTGGAATGTGGAGTGGCATTACATAGAAGCTGTGACCTCAAGGAATTTGACTCTAAGTTAGATTCCTCTGTGATATCTCAAAGCCCACAGATTCAAAAAAAATTCCAAAAATAAAGGTTTGTGTACTTGTTACCCACAATAATGTAATAACAAAGATACCTCACTGATTCTGCAAACAATGAGCAGTGTTAGTTGGAGGATGGTATAAACAGGACATCCTCATATGCTTTTCCCTTGTATAACATACTTGAATGTTTTCATTCTTATGAGTCATGGTTATGACTGTGGCTAGAGGCCAAATTCTTAATGATCTGCAAATAAGCGAATCTGAGGGACAGTTTTGAGACTCAGATGATTTATTTGTTGGTTCTCAACATGACAACCATACGTGTTTCCAGAACAAAGAATACTTGACCCAATGACCCAATGTACCAGTGTATTAGCGTCATTTATTTTGTTTTGTTTTATTCATATATATATATATATATATATATATACCCACACAAACAAACGTGTGTGTGTGTGTGTGTGTGTGTGTGTGTGTGTGTGTGTCTTTAAGTATGTGAAGAAGACTGCAGATCCTATGGCGAAGTCTGAAGTATCAGATCATCCATGAGCTGTATTTAGAGGTGCTTTTTATCTAAGATAATTTATTGCTTGGAACCAAGCCTAGGTCCTCTGCAAGAGTCATATGCAATATTAACCACTAAGCCATCTCTCCATATCTCTGTGTATAAAGTTCAATTAAATTTTTGTAAATATTTTAGCATTTACATGAATGTACAGAAAATATATCTGTATTTAATTTTACCTTACCTTTTGCAAAAGACAAGTTTATATATAAATATTTTTGCTGACTTTATTAGAACAAATCAGGTTTAATAGTTGGTATTGGATTCCCAATTTGTGTGGCCTTCTCTAGAGAAGCCTACTTCTCCCTCTCTTGACATTCCTCAGTTACCTGTCATTATTTATGTAGGTTAAAGGCCTTGTGGTTTTTGTCCCATCGACCTTGGCATGCCAATTGTTAGTCTCTTCAGCTCATGTTTAGGCAGACATGTTGGTAGGGCTTTATGATTATGTGACTTCTGATATTACAAAGAGACACAATCTCACAGATTGTAATGCTTGAAGTGTTACAATTGTTCCACAAAAATCCCTGAGGCTTAGGTCTAGAGATTCTGGACGCAATTAGAATACTACAAGAGTACAATAAATAAAGCACAATTAGGCTTTTGTTTATTTTAGTTTTTAAAAAATATTTTCTCATTTAAAGTTTAGAAAAGACAAAAATCATAGGGATAATATTGCTTTTCCAATTTTGATGAAATTATTCTTGAAATCACTTTATATTGGTCATAAAAACATCCCTTAAAATTTTCTGTTTCTGATTCAATGCAATCCCCATCAAAATACCAATCCAATTCTTCAAAGAGTTAGACAGAACAATTTGCAAATTCATCTGGAATAACAAAAAACCCAGGATAGCTAAAGCTATCCTCAACAATAAAAGGACTTCAGGGGGAATCACTATCCCTGAACTCAAGCAGTATTACAGAGAGATAGTGATAAAAACTGCATGTTATTGGTACAGAGACAGACAGATAGACCAAAGGAATAGAATTGAAGACCCAGAAATGAACCCACACCTATGGTCACTCGATCTTTGACAAAGGAGCCAAAACCATCCAATGGAAAAAAGATAGCATTTTCAGCAAATGGTGCTGGTTCAACTGGAGGTCAACATGTAGAAGAATGCAGATCGATCCATGCTTATCACCCTGTACAAAGCTTAAGTCCAAGTGGATCAAGGACCTCCACATCAAACCAGACACACTCAAACTAATAGAAGAAAAACTAGGGAAGCATCTGGAACACATGGGCACTGGAAAAAATTTCCTGAACAAAACACCAATGGCTTATGCTCTATGATCAAGAATCGACAAATGGGATCTCATAAAACTGCAAAGCTTCTGTAAGGCAAAGGACACTGTGGTTAGGACAAAACGGCAACCAACAGATTGGGAAAAGATCTTTACCAACCCTACAACAGATAGAGGCCTTATATCCAAAATATACAAAGAACTCAAGAAGTTAGACCGCAGGGAAACAAATACCCTATTAAAAAATGGGGTTCAGAGCTAAACAAAGAATTCACAGCTGAGGAATGCCGAATGGCTGAGAAACACCTAAAGAAATGTTCAACATCTTTAGTCATAAGAGAAATGCAAATCAAAACAACCCTGAGATTTCACCTCACTCCAGTGAGAATGGCTAAGATCAAAAACTCAGGTGACAGCAGATGCTGGCGAGGATGTGGAGAAAGAGGAACACTCCTCCATTGTTGGTGGGATTGCAGACTGGTAAAACCATTCTGGAAATCAGTCTGGAGGTTCCTCAGAAAATTGGACATTGAACTGCCTGAGGATCCAGCTATACCTCTCTTGGGCATATACCCAAAAGATGCCTCAACATATAAAAGAGACACGTGCTCCACTATGTTCATCGCAGCCTTATTTATAATAGCCAGAAGCTGGAAAGAACCCAGATGCCCTTCAACAGAGGAATGGATACAGAAAATGTGGTACATCTACACAATGGAATATTACTCAGCTATCAAAAACAACGAGTTTATGAAATTCGTAGGCAAATGGTTGGAACTGGAAAATATCATCCTGAGTGAGCTAACCCAATCACAGAAAGACATACATGGTATGCACTCATTGATAAGTGGCTATTAGCCCAAATGCTTGAATTACCCTAGATCCCTAGAACAAACGAAACTCAAGACGGATGATCAAAATGTGAATGCTTCACTCCTTCTTTAAATGAGGAAAAAGAATACCCTTGGCAGGGAAGGGAGAGGCAAAGATTAAAACAGAGACTGTAGGAACACCCATTCAGAGCCTGCCCCACATGTGGCCCATACATATACAGCCACCCAATTAGACAAGATGGATGAAGCAAAGAAGTGCAGACCGACAGGAGCCAGATGTAGATCGCTCCTGAGAGACACAGCCAGAATACAGCAAATACAGAGGCGAATGCCAGCAGCAAACCACTGAACTGAGAAAAGGTCCCCCGTTGAAGGAATCAGAGAAAGAACTGGAAGAGCTTGAAGGGGCTCGAGACCCCAAAAGTACAATGTCAAGCAACCAGAGCTTCCAGGGACTAAGCCACTACCTAAAGACTATACATGGACTGACCCTGGACTCTGACCCCATAGGTAGCAATGAATATCCTAGTAAGAGCACCAGTGGAAGGGGAAGCCCTGGGTCCTGCTAAGACTGAACCCCCAGTGAACTAGACTATGGGGGGAGGGCGGCAATGGGGGGAGGGTTGGGAGGGGAACACCCATAAGGAAGGGGAGGGGGGAGGGGGATGTTTGCCCGGAAACCGGGAAAGGGAATAACACTTGAAATGTATATAAGAAATACTCAAGTTAATAAAAAAAATTTTCTGTTTCTTATATATAAAAAGTTTAATCTTTGATTTATATCAATGTCTATTTTGAGCAAATTGTTTTTGTGAAAACTTTACTATCTCACCTCCCTAATAAATTGTTAAAAGATATTTGAATTCTTTAATATATATATTTATTTTTTGTAGAAGAATTTTAATCTAGCAACATGGCTGTTCTGGCAAGAGATTACATCTAAAGATCTTCTAGATGTTTATGATCTGGTTAGAATATAAATAAGCCCTGGATTGCAATATGATCTTTCTGGAATACAAACATGCCCTTAGTAAATACCTTTAATCCCTAATAATGCAGGTAATATTACTTTGTAGAAGGAAGCAAAATTGCTAAAATGTGATACCTCATTGAGGGACAAAGTGACAAATCAGAAAAAGATTTGAGAGAATGAGTCAGAGTTATGATTCTCCAAGCTCACCTGAGAACAGCACAAGAAAGGTAAGCTACGTAAGAGAGAGAGAGAGAGAGAGAGAGAGAGAGAGAGAGAGAGAGAGAGAGAGAGAGAGAGAGGATAGGTGAGGAACAGAAACAGACAGAGAGATGGAGAGAGACGTAGGTGGTAGGTACAGAGATAGAGATAGAAAGACAGAGAGACAGACAGAAAAAGAGTGAGATGGTGGGGTATGTGTGTATAGCAGTTATACAGAGACAGGTTGCAGAGAGAGCAAACTAGACAAGACGAAGACAGAATGAGCCAGAGAATGTGAAGGGCCCTTAGAACATATTGCTAAAGCAGAGCAATGCAGGCTGAAGCTGAGAGAAATCATTGTGAATCAGCCATCTTGGACGGTTGAATTTTATGGAGGAAAGAAGCTTTCAGGCCTAGGCCTAGGGACAATTAGAACAGAGAAAGAAAGCTCTAGGTTTAGCCCAAGCTGTGTATTTGACAGCATAGGTACAGTTCTTATCTCACCCTTCCATCAGAGGAAATAAAAGTGACATTTCCTGCCATTCTGCCTACTGGGTGCTATTCATGGGGATCTGAGGGTCTCTGGCCAGGCTGGAATGGCCAAAGAGTTGTAGCTTTTCAAAGGGAAGCCAGAGCATGGAGGGTTGCAGGACCTCTTCTGCTAACCAGTGTCAGGGCCACACAGCTGTGAATGGCTGCAGAAGGCTCAGGGACCCAGCTGGTTGGGTCAGGTCGAGTTCATCCAAGGAAAGATTCGGGAAAGAATAAAGTTTAATAAGTCAGGTACTTTCAGAAGATCTTTTGTGAAATAACTTGTCCCCTTCATTCCATTTGAATAGGACCTTATAAATATTGGGGCAGGGATCTAGAGGCAGATGCTTTCTATAGGCTTGGTCTGAGATGCTAGGGATGCCTCATCTGCATATGGAAGGACTTCAAGGGTTTTTCCTACATAACTGTTGCAATCCTCTAGATGGGGTTTCATGGTCACATGTTCCAAGACAGAAACCTGGTCAGGAGTAGATTTATATTCCTCCTGTTCTCAATTAAGAGAATTGCGGGGGTCCCTGAATTTCCTCAACTTTACTAAGTTTACTGTCTGGTGTAATGGTCCACTCCTCCCACCCCCGCCAACTCCTGCTTTTTTTTCTTTTTTTGTTTTTTGTTTTTGCATTTTTTGTTTTTGTTTACAATTTTTTAGTGAGGTAGAGGTTTCTGGAGTAACTGTCTTATGTTGGGAAGAGTCTGACATTGAATCAAGACCTGATTAGTAGTGATCATTGCAAAAACTATACATATGCTGCTTTAGAAGCTGTATGAGGCAGGGTACCAAGAGAAGCAACATTCCAATAGCTAGTATGGGGCCAGGGAGAGGAAGCAGCCAAGCTACCAAGGAGTTAGATTATTATACGGGAGCATAACATGTCTGGATAACCCTTCTGAGTATTTGTATATCTACTAGTCTTGATTCAATGACATAGAAGCAATATTCCTCCCCCGGAAAAATGCAAGTCCCTCCTGGTTCAACAATCAGTAAGTCCAAGTCCCTCCAGTTTTGTTGGACAGCTCCTGCTAAGGAGGTTACGTGGTGTTGAAGGGACTCAAGGCTATCTGCATTGGAGGCCATTGTCTGGTCAAGCTTTTCCTGGAAGTTGCTGGACAGATATTGCATCCACCACCCCACAATTTACATTTATAAATATTTTTGTTTTATTTTTCTTAAATTAATATTTGCATCTGCTTTTTTCCTTTGCTACGACTTGTATAATTTTTCAAGAAAGTATCCACTTAATTGGGTATATAACTTATATATCTATAATCTTTCTACATATATATTATTTTATGTTTTCATCTTATTTTGATTAAATGTAATTCATGATATGAATCTAATTTGTATCAATAAATAGATTTAGATGAGGTTAGAGAGTACAGCTGTATGAGCTTACATATCCAAGTCAAATTTCCAGGCATGTATTAAGAACATAGTCTCGGCATGAATAGCTCTAATCATAGTACCAGGAGAGATGCTTGAGAGAGTTGGGGCTTGCTGACTCTCAGCCTAACCTCAGATTCACTGATCCCCTGTATTAAGTGAATAAAATAATAATGATAAAGAGAATAAGTTGATACTGTTTTTTTGTTTTCACACACATGCAGTGGACATGTACCTGCAGACACATATGCACATACAATATTTACATGCTAGAACATGCAAGTTTATACACAAAGAATGTACACTGCAGTTTTCTGTAGCTATGTCTCTTAAGATAATCCATGTAGCATGACTCATAGTATTGCTGTTATCAATTTTTGACAATTAATTTTAGATAGAATTTGTCAAGAATTAGTGTGTGTGTATGTTTATGGTATAATTTATAGTTACATTCAGTAACTTTTTCAAAACAAAATTTATGTTTATAACCCAAAAACCAAAGAGTTGACTTGTTGAATTCTGTAGGTTAACTATTTGGAGCATGTGGATAATTTAAGGTTATAACTAGCTTTTATTTTCAATGAAAACTTACAAAAATGTGAATAAAAGTTCTTCCTTTAAACTTATTGGAACAGTTTGCACTCTGTGCTGGAAATAGAAACAGGTTCTCTGCTGTCTTATGTCTGCCTGTTGATAGGCTGAGAACATCAGGAGTTCACAGGCTGTGTGTAGACAAATTAGAAAAGAAACCTAAAGTAGAAATATTTGTATATAGCACATTGCCTTCCTACAAAGAATAAGGTGCTGACAAATTGGTCTTTCTAAAAGTGATGTGGTGCTGCAGAGACAGTTAAGGGCTTGTTAGTAATCCCTACAGGTCCCAAGGGGTTCAAAGAGTTCAAGAAAAACCTGAACTGTGTTCTGTTCACTAGATTTTCACAAAATTTAAAAGTTTTTGCAAAACCTGCTTAGAGAATCTTCTGGGAAAAATATACTTTGCTACTGTTTTAAGGATAACTTGCTTTATTTTGAGAATGATATTCCAAGCCACTTTTGGTTAGCATAGTAGACCATGAATCTTGCTACTTTGAGGGAAGTCATGATATCATGACAGATGAGCTTAACATAAGCCACATTTTTGAGCAATACTTTCTGAACAATATAAATATGGCAATGGGTTTACTTCTTCATTATTAATATAACTGTGTGCAAGTATTATGTAGCTTAAGTTCTTTTATTTTCATATCCACTACTTTCTTCCATTTGTTCTTTATTATATCTCCATTATCTCCTTTAATAATAATTGTCCCACACAGACCTGTCCAAGTCTTTCCAATTTTCAATTGTTTTATTATAGATTTCTTTTGGTTACTGGTTAATTAATAAAGGCCTCCCTTGGACAAGATATCACTGCTCTCTCTAAAAAGTATTGGAATGATCTTCCAAGAAACCTTTATTGTTCTAGTATTTAACCTTATAACATTTGTTCTTACCATGAGAGCTTTTATAATAGATAGGTAAATAGATGAAGAGATAAGTGGTAAACAGATAAATAGATCTAGATGATAGATTGATAGGTACATAGTTAATAATATAGTAGATTAATCGATATGATTATAGGCAAATAATTGATATACAAACACATAGATATATATACAGACACATAAATTCATAGATAGTTAGAGTCAAACTATTTCTCTCTGATATAAAGACAGTGGCATAGTGGCTTCTACTGTCTCAAAAAATCAGTGTCTGCTCTGGGTGTTTAAGTTTTACTCTGATCTCCTTTGCTACTGATTTTCTTCTTTTTCAACAATTTCACTTTGACTAGATGTTTCAAAATACAGCATGGGGATAATTGACTGATTCTTAAATCAGTTTTATTCTACTGTGAAATGAATTAAGCAGTTTCAGAGTCTGATAAAAGCATATATTATACTAAAATAATACAGCATTTTGAATTTAATGACTTTTTAATAAGCAGCAATGATTTTAAATGGAAGTTTTAGGGAAAACATTTTATTAGGATTGAGAATACTTATTCCTTTTTTCATTATACCTTTTATTTTTATAACTATAACTCTTATTTTTAGTTAAATTACTATTTCTGATATTATATTAATCCTGAAATCAAAACCTTCCAACATATTTTAATTTAGAAGAACAAAGTAATGACTTATATTTTTGTTGTATATTTGCCTATTAAAATACTATGTACTTAATATATAAAATATGCTGTATTTATGAACATATATTCAATCAATATTTCAATAATATTTTGTTAAGATAGCATTTTTGTTTTTACCAGAATATAGTATAAGTACTATTTTTACACAAATAGTTTATCACTTCATATTTCCAAAGTTTTCATTGTAACTATATGTTAGAATTGATGAATCTATATAACTACTTATGTCATAACATCTTTTTTTTCTTTTTTTTGTCAATTTCCTCGTTGATTCTAAAATAACACTTAGCTATCTTACAATTGTGACCACATGCCATTGATACAGCAGGCACAGTTTTCTCTGTAAGCTCAAATATTAAATCAAACCTCTTAGGATACCAAAATACAACTTTATGATGCATCAAGTAAACATTCCAGTCCAGTTTCTTTTTTAATTATTAAAAGGAAATTTTCAAGGAAATGGGATGACTTAGTAAACTTTTATTTTTTATCTGATTGAAACATGTTAGCTTTGAGTTGCATGTCTTCAAATTTTGTTAAATATATCAATTTTCTCTGTAGTTATTACCAATAATTTATAACTAGTCTATCACTTCAAAATATTAAACTTTATTGTGGCTGTTAGTTTTCTTTATTTTTCTTGCTGTGATAAAGCACTAAGGCCGAGATAACTTATCAAAGGGTTTATTCACATCTTATAATTACAAAGGGATATGAGTCCATGACCGTGATAGCACTGAAAGCAATGGAGAGAAGAGGCATAGAAATTGGAGTTAGAAACTGAAAGCTGAGGGCTGAGGGCTCACATCTTCAACACAAACAAGAAATAGAGAGCACATTGGAATGACACCATACTTCTGATTTCTAAAGATAAGTTTATCTCCAGTGATATTCTTCATTCAGCAAGGTCAGACCCCCTAATATCCCTCAAAAGGTCGACCTGTTGGAATCACACCTTAAAATATCAGAGATTATGGGGACCACATCAGTCAAAACATCACACCTATATTCCTACTAATAAGCCTTCAGTCATTGATCAATTTTAGTTGATTCCAATCTTTTCCACCTAGTGTATAGCATAGCATTGAAATCATGAAAAATTTACATATGGATCTAGTTACATATTTATTTCAATGCAGTTGAAGTTTACCCTTGTCACATGGATTACTAGTCTCTTATTTTTCAGCTGTGAAGATATATGTAATTGCTCAGATATTGTTATGCATTAAATTTCAAATGCCTCCCATGGTTATACATGTTGAGGATTTGATTATTTAAACAATGACTACATGAAATTTTTAGGCAAATGGATGGAACTAGAAAATATCCTGAATGAGGTAGCCCAATCACAAAAGAACATGCATGGTATGCATTCACTGATTAGTGGATATTAGCCCAAAAGCTCGGAATACCCAAGAAACAATTCACAGATTATATGAAGCTCAAGAGGAAGGAAGACCAAAATTTGGATGCTCCAGTCCTTCTCATAATAGAGAACAAAATATTTACAGAAGGAATTGCAGGGACAAAGAGTGGAGCAGGGACTGAAGAAAAGGTCATCCAGAGACTGCCCCACCTGGGGATCCATTCCATATGCAATCACCAAACCCATTCACTACTGCAGATGCCAAGAAGTGCTTGCTGAGAGGAGCCTGATATGGATGCCTTCTGAGAGGCTCTGCTAAAGCCTCACTGATACAGATTAAGATGCTTGCAACTAACCATCAGACTGAGCACAGGGACTGCAATGGAGGAGTTAGAGAAAGGATTGAAGGAGCTGACAGGGTTTGCAACGCCATAGGAAGAAAAACAATATCAACCAACCAGACAACCCAGAGCTCCTGAAGACTAAACCACCAACCAGTGAGTACACATGGAGGAACCCATGGCTCCAGCTGCATATGTAGCAGAGGATGGCATTGTCTGTTATCAATCGAAGATGCCCTTGGCCCCGTGAAGGATCCCTTTTCCCAGCATAGGGTAATGCCAGGGTGTTGAGGTAGGAATGGATGGGTCAGAGTAGTAGCATCTTCATAGAAACAGGGGTGGGGTAGGGAAGATGGAAGAGGGGGGAACAGGGAAAGGGATACAATTTGAAATATAAATACATAAAATATCCAATAAAAGTACAGTAAAATGAAATTAAAATAGAAAGAGTTGATCCAAGTCTTTAAGAAAGTGATAGGAACTTTAGGAAATGGGGTCCAAGGAGAAAATATGCACCTGAAAATGGGTTCTAAGTTAAGTTGGTCATCATCATTTCTCATCATTTGATTTCTGGTCCCTATCAGAGATGTGTTAAGACATGCTCAGCCATCACAGTGCTTTGTCTTATCACTAACCCAGAAACAAAAGATTCAAGAACTATAGAGTGAACTTCTTAAAAGCATGAGGCACAATGCATCTTTCCTATTTTAAATTATTTGTAGGATGTGTTCTTTCACACAGGAACACTGATAACCATAGAATTAACACTGGTTATTTGTTCACTCTGAAGGTGTGTCATAGTTTAAGAAATAAGAAAGTCACTATAAACGATCTGTAATTGCAAATGTTTGAACAAAATAGTAATGAAGGTAAATTTTATAAGATTTATTAATCCATGTTTAATATGAAAAAAACTGACAATCTATATTTCAGAGTGATTGTATCAACAATATGGCTGCAGCTGCTATGTTAAATAGCATAGTTTTAAGTCACAATTTTTTCCATGTTAGTGAATTCCATTGAACTTTATGCAAAGTACATATACTGTCTTCTGGAGAATTGTAAGGAAACCAGCTCTTCTGTCTCTCTCTGTCTCTCTCTCTGTCTCTCTCTCTCTCTCTCTCTCTCTCTCTCTCTCTCTCTCTCACACACACACACACACACACACACACACACACACACACAGGTGCCTATGGCCTCTTCACCGGGAGAGTCGGGTGTAATTTCTTCTGGATATCAGCATAATATTGCAGTAGATTTCAAGTGTAACAGAGGGAATAAAATCAAATTTGTTTTCACAAACTGCTCCATCACCATTTCTTCTGAGGTAAATGATAGGAAAAGGTTTGAAAGATAACACACCTATTGAATATGTTCTACCAGACTAAAAAAGCCAAAAGAAATAGAATTCAAAATTTACACTGTGCTTCACAGGAACCTGTATGAAGACAGCATACAGTACCATAGGCATTGTAAGCAAAAAGGAAGAGGAAGAGGAGGAGGGAAGAGGAGGCACCTCGAGAAGGAAATGAGATAGAGGTAAAAGCTCTGACTTATTCTCTTGACTTTCATGAATATATCTTTTATTTGTCCTAACAACACAGCAGATAATTTTCATTTATGATGAGACTTAAGTAAGGTCTGGGAAAAATAGTTTATTCCCTACATCATGTTATTCCATGGAAAATTTTGTTTGCTAAGCTTTTTATTTTCAATATTCATTATCTAGAAAGTAGAGAGATGATTCAACATTCAAGAAGACTGCTGTGACTGCCATAACAAGGTTTTCTCTTGTCACTGGCCCAGAATCAAAAGACTCAAGAGCTATTGAGTGAAACATCTGCAACTGTGATGCAGAATAAACCTTTCCTACTTTTGAATTGTTTCCTATTTTTAACCTTGCAGAGCATGTAAGCACCCACATCAAATAGTTAACAGCTGCCTGCAGCTCTAGCTACATGGTGATTTGATGCCATCTACTCCAAAAAGAGTACATAAACTCAGGCAAGAGCTCACATGTCCACAATAATTTAAAAATCCTTTACATTTCATTATAAAAACAAAATAAAACAATGGTGGTTACTAGATACGTGTCCTAGTCAAGAATTTATTATTGTGAACTGCATAATCATGACAAATTCTATTAATAGAAGCTTACAGTTTCAGGGATTTTGTCCATTATAATTATGTCAGGGAGCATGGCAGCAGGTAGGCAGGTGCTGGAGTATCTGAAATTACATCCTGATACATACCTATAGGGTGAAAGAGAGAGTCAGAGAGGGAGAGAGGGAGAAAGAGAGACAGAGAGACAGAGACAGAGAGAGAGACAGAGACAGAGGGAAAGGAAAAGGGAGAGAGAGGGAGAGGGAAAGGGAGAGGGAGAGGGAGAGGGAGAGGGAGAGGGAGAGGGAGAGGGAGAGGGAGAGGGAGAGGGAGAGGGAGAGGGAGAGGGAGAGGGAGAGGGAGAGGGAGAGGGAGAGGGAGGACCTGGCTTTTGCTTTTGAAATCTCAAAGCCCACTGTGATACTTTTTCGACCAAGACCACACCTCCTTATCCTTCTCACGATGGCCTAGCATTTAAATAAATACATGAGCCTACAGGGGTCCACCTAATTCAAACCATCATGAAAATAAAGAATAAAAAGCTAGGATTTAGTGGATTTTTAGGCTAATACATATATATATATGTCATACACACAAACATACATATATATATGCATATATATGGATAGTATCGATCACATACCATTGTGTATTTATATAAATGCACAGAGAAGAGAAAGGAGCATAAGAATGAACCCTGATGAAGACTACTGACTTCGGTGGCATTGATGTTCCCATGTAGGTCTGTCAAATGACAAATGAACAACATTGGAGGCAAATATAGAAAATATGCAGTCATGAATGTGTGGGGCAGGGCTTAAGGGCAAACTATTTGTCTTCTATTAGTAGTTCTGTTGTAAAACTGAACTGATCTAGAAATTAAAATCTTGGTAAACACGATTCATTGTAAAGGATCATGCCTTCCAAGGCTAAACACAACCATGGTATTAATTACAGAATCATAAGACTCGACCCTTGGATCTGGTTTAGAATCTAAGGCAGAAGTCTGTTCTCCATGGGATCACTCATGAGTATTGGAAAGATAGCTCAGAACAGCAGGATCAGGGACTAAAATAATTCAGTCAATTTAGAAACAGCATCGGCAACATTTAAAAGCCCTATGCCCTTGTACTTTTATTGAACAAAACATTACAACATATCGCTGGGATTTTAGAATGGAACTGAGAAACTAGGAACTACATCAGTTGTATATCAATATGGTTAATAATAATTCATGTATGACTAGGTTTTTCCTATTGCAGAATAATATTCAGGCTAAAGGAAGAAAGCTTACTTTACTGTCAGAAAACTAAGTTAAAGTATGGTGTCAGAGTGGTGCTGGGATATCTCTGCTACGTGGCATCACTGCAGTAAGAAGCCTGCAGATGCAGAGGGAAAGAAATAGTTTGGTTTGTTGACAATTTCCCATGAAAGCTTTTAAAATCCCTTATGAGAATATATGGACCACTAGGAAGAGGGGTTTTTCTGTAATACATTAGCCTTATAAGCATTTAGAAAACCCACTGAAAGCATCAGTGAGAAATGATCCATAGGAGGAGGATAATCTAAAATGCTAATTGTGAAATACTCTTTTCTGGAAAGTTTGTCACTTTTGCCAACCCTGGGTTCACAGCAAATCCTTCCTCTAATTGAAATGCCTATAGATGGGATGAATCATTAACAGTTCCATCAAAGGAGGGAAAAGAAGGTGGAGAACTGAAAACAGAAACTGAGGGACTGAGAATGGATGACCACTTGTCACATCAGATATGATCATCTCTACATCAGTTCATATCAGCCTAAGAAGATGATCCAGTGGGCTTTGTGAGGTAAGCATTGTGGGAAATATGAAGTAAAGAAAGAACAGTAATTATGGCCCTTAGGTTTCCAGGGATATTCAGTATTTCTCACATAACCATTTAAAGAATGAAAATCTCTGAGAAAGATGGGGCTTGGGTAAGCAGATTATTTTTTTAGGACAAGTCAAGGAAGAAGTTCATAATTATTTATGTTATTTTTATACCCATTCCCGTATATACAAGTAGAATATTTGATACTTTTCAAATCTCTGTTGTTACTTTTAAAATTGGACTTCTTTGAAAATGCTACTGCTCAGCTAAGGTACTGATTTTTAACGATTCCATTAGACTTATTAATTTTATTTTATGTTTTTGCACGAATGCATTTGTGCACAGCCATGTACATCCATGTTGCCTGTAGGTGTTAGAAGACAGAATTGGAATTCCTGGAATGCAGTTATGGATGGCTGTGGACCACTGTTTGGGTGCTGGAAATCAAAGCTTTGTCCTCCCTCTGAAAACACAATAACCACTAAGCGATACATTTAGGTCACTTTCATGTAAATTGCAAAGGTTTCTTTTTACATTTCTGGTTGTTTCTTTAATGTGTCACTACCACAAAGTATAACACACTTTCAATAATCTGGAATGGTACCAATTTTCAAAAGGATTGCATTAATGATGTCTATTAAATACTCTGATTCTCAGATGGTTGTTTCTCAAATTTTATGAACATAGGATAGCAAATCCTTTCAAAAAATCTCTGATGTATTTATTTGCTTCATTATACACGTAAGTACCTTACTTCCAAGCTCCAGGACAAAAGTTCCTTCACTCTCACTGTGGAAATAATAACTTTATTAAAGATCAGTAATTAAAAAGTTCAATTATTTGTTTTTTGAATGCATACTAATGTCTTGTTGACATGGGAGACTTCAGTCCCGTATCTCACTTCTGGACTGTGATGTTCTTAAATGTAAAATAAATAGAGGATTCTGAAAGTTTAGTTTAATACATGTTTTATGAAAATCTTTGAGATTGATTGTGTACTGTGGAAATTCATCAAAGATATACTGGCATAAAATAATATGGTGTTTACTTGAAACTTCATGTTATTTATGGTCAATTTGTAGCATTATAATTAAACTCATTGGAGTAGAATCTAAGAAAAATTCTTCAGTTATTTAGTAAATTTCAGTAACTTTGGTAAGATGAGTTCTTACAACCCACAGGCATGGATATATAGATAGGTAGGTAGGTAGGTAGGTAGGTAGGTAGGTAGGTAGGTAGATAGACAGATATATAGATAGGTAGATAGTTAGATAGATAGATGATAGATACATAGATAGATAGATAGATAGATAGATAGATAGATAGATAGATAGATGTTAATTTTTATGTGTTTGGGTTTGTTTGTGGCTATGTTATAAACAAAAGTTTACATACTTCATGACATTGCAGAATAAGAGAAAATATAAAAGAAAAAAAGAGTAGTTTCCCAAATCTCCTAGTGAGTAAAGTCACTTATTGAGGGCAGAACAAATAATACATAATGCATTTTTTCAAGAATTATTGTTTCAAGGCTTTTGTGCCCCTTAAAATCTCCTGAGTAAGCTGAGTACAGATCATGCGAGAAATTGACTAGATGGAATTTTCCACTCGAAGGTTTGGATGCTGTCTTTGATGAAAACCGTGTTTGGGCTTTGTAGCTACAGAAACACCCCCAGAGACTTGCTTCTGAAGAATAAAAAAAATACTAATATCTAGAACAAAATGAAAAGGAATCAAAAAACAGCACAAAATCAAATACCAAAGAACTATAGGTATATAGTGCATCAATTTTTATTTTCAGCAGTGGGGCATTTCTAATAAATGCTTAAGATTTATAAAATTATATATGGATTTTCATTGATTTATTTATAAACTAAGGATGCTTTCTATGAGTAAATCACATTGATTTTACAGATCTAGTAATGCATAAAAACAAAATTGATTTGTTAATCTACAACTATTTTTAAGTAATTTTCCAGTATAATAAGTGTAAAAGTAAGAACTGATCTGAACACTACTTATATTCTTAGATTAAAAATGATTTTCCTCAGTTGATAAACAGTTATTTCTATACAATTTATTATTTCATGTGGATCCAGAAAAATATTTAAAAGACAACCATAAAAATAAACTTTTTTGTTTATTTTACACTATTGGAT